>NC_057799.1:235538010-235563322 GCF_018294505.1 Triticum aestivum
ACCACAGAATCTTCTTCAAAAGCATTGCCTTTATTCTACATTTTGTTAAGAGTAAATATAGATGTGATAATATACGAAAAAATGGAGAATATTTAAGATAAGATGAAGAGTGATGCTACATAACCAAGTAGCTATAAATGTAAGTGCAGCGATACAGGCAAAAGGTACAGCCAAGAGCAATGCACAGCTAAACTTCTTCAGTACCAACCTTATGGTAAGAGTAAATATAGATCTGATGTGTAGAAAATGGAGGGCAAAGGAAAATAAGCTGCAGAGTGATGGTACATGAACAACTACCTGTCATTATGAGTACACTGATAAAGGACAGCATGTACTTACAAGAACAATGCAGAGCTAAAAAAACATTGGGATTGGATATATTCTACACTAATGTAACCATTCATACATATCAGATAATTTGGAGCGAACAATTGATAAGCAAGCTATCATGCATACTGCTGTCACATAATGAACCAGGTATGTATGCAAGTACAGTGATACAGGACAACAGGTACTAACAAGAGCAAAGCAGCGGGCAGCATATTTGCGATATCCTGTCGTTCTTGTCAAACCGGAATTCTTCTTCGAGCAGATTTCCTGCAAAAAAGATCCGTAAGGCACATGCGGAAAAGTAGAAGTTCAAATTGTCATGATTTCATAGACAGTACCTCATCCTGGGAACGAGACCAGTGCATAACAAGGTTTTTCCATTCAATGTCTTCTAAATTTAGCATAGGAGACTTCACCGGAAATTCGTTTATATACTTGCCATCAAAGTGTGATTTCCTCAGGTAACACCGATACTGTTGCAATGCTTCCTTGAAAAGCACAAGCAAGCTTTGCTCGTCATGACTATCCAGATTGACCCTCGCCTAGTTACAACAATGTAATGTAAATCATTGATGTGTTCAATCAGAAGAAAACAGGAAAATAATAACCATGAATAATAGCACTTACACGTAAGTTGGACAGGAAGATGTGAAAATGGTGTTTGTCTTCACAATAATCTTCCCATGATGGGAATATATGCACGTAGTCCCTAACAACATTGAAAGCATTGTCTTTTAAACTGGGAATAAATGGAATGGGGTTCCAATCTGAAGGAATTGGCCGTCTCTGCAGTTGGGATAGGTCTTCGGCCGGTGGACTTGCTGTACTTTTTGCTGGAGTGGGATTTTTCTGTGGTACAGCTGGTGCTATGGCAAATGAAATTGGTATACCTTTTGCTGGAGTGCAGGTCCTGTGTGGTGGGGCTAGTGGTGTGGCCAGTGAAGTATGGGTACAGTCTGCTGGAGTCGGTCCTACGTTTTGTGTCACTGGTTGTACAACCAATATAAGTGGATTGCTGTCTGATTTCTCCGGCACCACCACGTTTTTCAAGGACTTTGCTGGTGCTCCTTCAGGTTCGGCAATCACCCTCTTCCTTTTTGATGTCTGATGCACAAGAACAGCATTTGAGTGGAAAAACATGGTATGATGACAGATGGAATATGTATTGATAATGGATGGGCATGGCATCTCGACATATATGATGAGTAAACTAAGCAGATGGCGGTGCAACAAAGTAGAAGAAATGCAAGACAACATATGCAAGATACCCGCAATCAATAAAACATTGCCAAATTAGAACAGGCACCTTGATGGGTGAACAGGACAGGCCATCTGCCTTTGACTCCTCGAGGTTAGAATAGTCATTAGGATCATATTCTGAACAATAATCAACAGGTGGGGAGCGTATGAGTTTCACTGCATCCAGAATGGCACTCAATGCCTTGGTGCCAATTTTGTAAGTCATTGCAGTGTTTAGCTTCAAGAGTGGACTGCTGCTAGTGCGACACAAAGCAGCTACACAGATCATAGTGTAGATATAACAGGAAAACCTTAAGCATCAGAGTAAAATCAGCAAAGTGGAACTTGCTGGAATATATGTGCCAATATTGCCGGTACGGCTAGAAAGGCTTCGGATACCAGCTCTCTTCAAGTGAAGGTGCGGTACTGTTAATATCAGTGTATCTCTCAAAGGCGACACAGGTCCCCGCATTTCCTTGCTATTCTTATAGGATTCAAGTGGGCAGGCCACTACAAATCCTATTCCTATGTTTACAAGATCCTACGAATCAAAGAGGCTCAAAGTGTCCATCACAACCGACTGTATAGACCTCTACACTACAAATGTCCCTGCTCATCTTCAGTACAAGGAACATACTATACTACTATCATACTCCCTCCGTTCCAAAATATAAGTCTTGGTAGAGATTTCCACTATGGATCACATACAGATGTATCCAGATACATTTTAGAGTGTAGATTCACTCATTTTGCTCCATATGTAGTCCATGGTGGAATCTATACAAAGACTTGTATTTAGGAACGGAGAGAGTACATATTAAAGAAGAACGGAAGAGGAACATGGTAAAGAAGAGCAAGCAGATTTTGGATAATAAAATGTTGGTTGCGCAGTGCCCACACATGATGAACCAGAGCGCATTAAGAATGCAACTCCCAGCTGTCTCTCGACCATTTCAGGCGGTTGGATGAAGATCCTACGTCTCCTAACCCTTCTTCTTCGTCGTCTCTGATTCTTCCCATACAGAACACCGCACGGGCCGCCGGCCGGACCACCGGCCCCCACCGCCTGTGTTCCTCCGCCACCCCCACCCCACCCCCGCCCCAACCCCCACCCGCGTCGAGTTTTCTTCGTTCAGCGAGGCCCCACAACCACCCGAGCCCCTTCGATCGCACCGGCGAACTCCGGCGAGCTCTGAAAAATCGACTGACCCAATTTGAAATTTAGTCTACTGTGATTTAACTAGTGTGGAATATAAAAGGGGAAAACCATAAGCATTGGGAGTATAGTGTTGAGCATGCCATGGCGGATCTGAAGGTGCAAACCAGACAAAGGCAACTTCGCAACCAAGACAAGAAATCAGAGTAAAGCAGTGGCGATCTATTTTCTTGCTGCGATAAATAAGTTGAGCAGATACGAAAGAGTACTGCCTCTGGTGCGGCGCCGTGTACGCATCTGCTGAGAATTCGATGGTGCTGCGGTAGCGATGGCTGTCGGTGGCGTGGAAGCAGATCTAGGAGGGTAGAAGGTGGCGGCGGGGCGCGGTGGACGAGACGGTCGTAGGAGCGGCGCCGGCAAGGTGGACGACGGCGGGGATGAAGCGAGAGGACGGGATGCAAGGATCCCGGTACGAAGCCGTGGATGAGAGAGGTCGATCTCTTGTAATGGACGGCGGCGTCGGGGTATCAGCTCCGGCATGGTGGAGGAGGAAGGTGGTGGATGGGGTGGCGGCCGGCGGCGACCGGAGGTGGGTGGGTGGAGAGGGTGTTTTGGCGCCCACGGAGTACAAATGGGGAAAAGGGAGGTAGAGAGAAGGGGGGAACCATGTATTCAGGGTGCGCTTGTCTCAAATGCGAGGAAATTTACAAACTTAGCCCCCGTTTCAAATTTCTACTACATCACAACAACATTAGTCGGTTGGGGATAGGACGGTAATCTCGCATACACCGAATATTTGCCGACGAGAGTTTGTTTTTGGCGCCCACCGTGTATGAATATGAATCGGGGAGGGAGTCGATTTCGGCCGAGGACACACTGTGTTTTGGCGCCCACCGTGTATGAATCCGGGTGAGAGGCGGTTACGTCACGTTTGGGTGAAATTACAAACC
Source organism: Triticum aestivum (assembly GCF_018294505.1). Taxonomy (NCBI): domain Eukaryota; kingdom Viridiplantae; phylum Streptophyta; class Magnoliopsida; order Poales; family Poaceae; genus Triticum; species Triticum aestivum. Next base: position 235,541,686 of record NC_057799.1, read on the forward strand.
TACCCCTATCGAAACCTATAGAAATCTAGTAGATAGGCTTCGCATGGCAGGGATAGGCAGTAGTGATTTCCATCTCTCAGATTTTGGTTTCGGGCGGTTACTGCGACTTTCCCCGCTTCGTTCAAATTTTGCGGAGTGCACGTTTACCGTGCCAACTCAATTCGAATCCCGTTTCTATTCTATTTTTTTTCGGGCGGGATCCATTTTCAATTGGAATTACATTCTATATACATCATTTTTTATATATACTTTCAAAAGCACAACAAAGAATTCTGCTCCTTTATATGTATAATATGATTTACAAATACAACGATCTCGAAATCTTAAGGTTGAATTCGAAAAAATTTAACCAAATTATGTTCTACTAAAATGTATGGATCAGTAATATCTACATATTAAATAACATAGATGTGCGTGAATTCATATGAGTATGCATGTTTGATAGATCAATTTTGGTTCGAGTATGGATTACATGTATCATCATCTCGAATTCAAATATTTGAATCCCTTTTTTGTTCACTCCTTTCACGCCCATCTCTCTCGCATGCATGCTCCTTCAGGTAGCTATCACTCTCTTTTCTCCAGCTCACCCGCACGCTCACTTCATGTTTCTCCTATCGTCGCAAACATGGTCTCTCGACGTCTCCCTTGAGAAGTGTCACACTCTCCCTATCATTATACATTACACGGTTTTCATTATCTCTCACGTCTCTACTGTTCTCTGGTATCACTCGGTACCTAAGCTTTCTTTTTCACCGCCACACACACAGTCTCCACTCGTCTTTCACTTTGCCTTTCTCTCTATGGGATTCTCTCACACACCCTATATGTCTCTACATATGACTCATACCACTAAAATTACTCTCTCTCTCTCTCTCTCCTATAGACACAACATTTGTTGCGGTCTCCTTTTCGTCTCCATCCCAGACTGACATTATTCATTTGTTTACCGATCAGACAACCTCGACTACCGTCTCCTCTCTCTCTCTCACAGACACACACACACAACTCCTGCTTCCACTCCCCTTCCCCACTACCGTCTCTCTCTCACACACACAAAACTCTCGCTTTCGCACCCCGACTCGTATTTCTCTCACAAACATTTATCGACTAGCTAGCCTCTAGATAGGTTTATACACCCGCACACTCGTGCTTCCACAATCGCATACATGTCTCTCTCCCGCTCCTTGTATCTATGTAGATTTTTCTTCCCTTCTTGAGACACGCCCTCTCGATCGTGCACACACACACACTATCGCCTCATTTTAAGTTGATACCTATCGCACACACACTCCTTGTGTCTTTGTCACACACGCACTCCGTCCTCCTCCACTCTCCCTCTCTCTCACACACACATGGGCTTTTTGCAACAACTAGCAAGATGCCCATGCGTTGCACGGAACATCAAGATGCATTTGTATGAGTAGTTTATCTTGTGGGGAAAGGATGAACGAGGGAAGGCCTTATTTTCAAATGTGGAGAGGGGTGTGGGTATCTTTTTGCAAAATTGCCATAGTTTCCTTCCTATCCGTCAGATATAGATCGGACGGCCTATATTGCAGGATGGTAGGCACACGATCATCACCGACAATGCTTTTTATAAGAGTAGGGACAAAAAATAGAGTTGGTGATGATGGTGGGCCTACCATCCTGCAATGTAGGTCGTTCGATTTATATCTGACGGATAGGAAGGAAAATATGGCAATTTACCCGCACTCTTCACCACATTTGCAGATAAGGCCTTCCCTCGTTCATCCTTTTCTCCCACTAGATCTTGATGTTCCGTGCAACGCACGGGCATCTTGCTAGTAAGAGTAGAAATTAGACATATACCACTTCTCGAATCTTGAAACCAACAACATTCCTCCCTTATCTCATCAAAACCGCCAAAGGAATATATTTTGAGTGAAACATAACATATTTTTAGTGATATACGTATTTCAAAACTAGACTTTTTTTCTATCAAATCGGTGAATATGTATTAATCTACTTTGATCGTGTGGCAACGCATTGGCACATTGCTAGTAGTTATTATAATTTTTTGGACACTAGACAAACGGTGGAGTACATATACGAAGAGAAGATGCGCACGCATGCAGTCGGCCTCTCGCAGTCTCGCACACATGAGTGTTACGTAAAGGCGACGTTAACAAATAAAACCTAAAACCCTAGGTGCACGATTGCTGCATTCGCGGGTACCGGGTACGTGGTGGAGCACCTTTGTAGGAATAGTCAGCTCGCGTAATAATTTGATCCGTAGGAGTTGATGGTCGGGACCACAGGTGAACGACTTGGAGCGCGGTGGCTTGCCAGTTGCCACAGATCGAGTAGCCACGTTTAAAATATCGTTTTTAGCGGGCTTAAGAGTTCCGATTTTCAATGGCGCGTTATAAGTAGTAAGTAGTTTGTAGAACGATTGGTATGGAGCGAAAATGGAATTCATAGTACTACGTACCTCCTTGGCGTATGGTTGTATGGTTTTTTTGCGATGGAGGTTGTATGGGTTTATGTTTCGAGATGTTGAACCTGGTAGTTCTAGGGCAAATACTATGGTTTAGATTTAGATGCTGGTTTTCAGTAATGAAAATCGGAAGGGGAAACCCTTCTTTGATTAAAAAAACTACTACCTCCATTCTGGTTTACTAGTCCCCATAGTACTTTGGGTCAAAGTTTGTCCACGAATTTTACTTGTAAAATGTGAATGGAAAACGAGATTTTGTTATACCCAAACAAAAAAGGACTGGAGGGAGTGATTGCTCTGACACGGACGCAACCTCTCATAGCAGAGGCATTGAACCGGCGCGCCGGCCAAGAGGGCCGCACTCGCTGCAGGCCCGGCTGAGCACGCCTCCTCGCCGCGTGCAACCAGCTTAAGACTGCCCCGCCTGCCTTCATTGAATCCGCGCGTGTGCCGGCAACACGTCCTTCCGCGAGCCGGCAGGCATTTTAGAACACAAAAAATGACTAAAATATAATTAATTTACGCATGGTCTTGACTAGTTGTGCTCGCACTCGTAGCAGGAACTAGTAGAGGATTTTCTTTATTTATAACTCTCCTCACATTTTTTTGGCTTTGAAGTGAATCATGGTTGTGGACATTATGTATGAATGTGCAGATATCTGTGAACATGAGTTTGATGTGGAAGTTGAACTTGGAATGTCGGGCTTGCGCGTGAACTATACCATGTCCAATGCTTTGTCTGTTATTGTTTGGAAAGTAATTGTTGTTATTACATGACCCAAAAAAACATTTTGTGCTACATCAGTAGATGCACGGACATCACAACAGGCATGCTGACTGGATAAACATTTGAACCTAGCTATTATGAAGGAAATTTTGTATTGACAACAGTTTTGGATAGCAGGAGACGCCTAGCCTGCTCTGCCTCTGCTAGCTTATTTCTGGCTTCTTCCATCTCTTCTTTGGCTTGGGTGAAGAGAGCATCTGATTGCTCTTTTCGCTTCTTTAGGAACTCAGCTACATTCTCAAGGGCTGCTGCACGCTTTCTTTCAGCCTTTACTAATGCCATGAGGACACGAACAGCTGACGACTCCACCTGGCTTGTGTGTAATCCAACATCATCTGGGAATTTGCACCTTGTGTCTAATCCAGCATCATTAGGGAACTGGCACCTTGTGTGTAATCCAGCCTCATTTTGGAAACATGATCTCGAGGTTGACCATACTTCCCTCCTCGCAGGAACTGCATCCTGACATGAAGTTACTTCTTTTTTAGATCAATACTCAGAGCAACCTAGATCCATTTAGTATAAGCCAGATAAACAGAACTCGGAGAAGTGAATTCAAAAGGAAAAAATAAAATAAAAACAGACTACAAGGTGAGAACACCCACTTCCTACATCAAGCTAAAAACGAAAGCATTAGGACGATTAAGACTCTTCTTATTACACATCGAAGAACACCACGCTTAAGAGAAACAGAAACTACAACATATACACATCGAAGAACACGAGGCTACATGAAAGTAATTGAAAGGGTGTTACTTACCAAAGCTCGTTTTACAGGTTCGGTGCAGCTCCTCTTTAACTTGCCACGCTCCTTGAAGATGTCCCGAATATCCCGTGTTTGGTCTTCATTGCTCCTCTGCATGTTCGCACTCGTGGTTTTAAAATCTCAACATGGCAATAAAAATATACTACTAGTAATACTCGCGCATCTTGTGGGCAACATTAAAGCACTCGTCTGCCATGTTAGAGCATCTCCAACAGAATCGCAACGCGCGGCACTTTAAAAAAGCGTTTACAGTGCTGAGATCGAGAAGTAGATACTAGAGAGTAGAGGATAGTTCTCAGCATAGATAGATAAAAAAAGATAATTCAACTAATCCTCGTCGTCCGACTCCTCCTCGGTGATGTCCTCCTTCGACGTCTGACTGTAGGCGTGAAGATACCGATCGTCGTCGGATTCCCAGGGCGACGCTGCTCCTAGCCTCATGTTGAATTGAGCGTCCGCTTTTCGCCTACGCTTGTCCTCGCGATAGGCGGCTCGCTCCGCCCTCCTCTTATCCCTCTCCGCCCTCCTTTGCGCGTAGAACTCGCGCTCGTTGATGATGTCCTGCGGGAAGTGTTGGCGCCACAACACCCTAAGCCGCGGCAGAGGCGCGAGCTCCTGCGCCCGCTCCCGCGTCGGCACGTTGGGGAAGTTCAATGTTCTATGAGGCCACCGGAGGCGCCACACCGCCGCGTCGTACGCGCGGGCGGCCTCGTTGGCAGTGTCGAAATTTCCGAGGCCGAGGCGCATCCCGCGGAACCGGATCTCGGCGGAGAAGCCGCCGGAGGGGCACGCGCGGACGCCGCGGTATCCCCAAGTTTCCCGGCGACGCGGCGGCATGGTGGCGCGGCGGCGGCGAGGCGAAAAAGAGCGGGGAGAGAGCGGTGGCAAGGGACAGAGCGGTGGGAGGGCGTTGGATTTTATAAAGCGCGCCGGACGCCGCGTGCCAAAACTAGCGCACGCCCGACCGCTTTTTCCCGCGCGCGCGCGATCCTTTCCCGACGTCTCTGCTATCTCTACTCTCTTCTCTACTAGCGCGATACAGGAGCGACGCACAATTACAAGCTGATATTCAGTTGGACAATGGAGGCTATAACCAATTACTTTTACGGGAACAATAGCACCCAGGAAATTTGAAGGGTAGGTATGAACAAAATTGGAACTGCACATGTACTGCTAAGTGATTCAATACACACATTACCAATTGAGGAGGAGAACGATGGTCGCGGCGGCCTCTGTGAGTCATGGTCGGCAACGAGAGTCAGTTCATTGTCCACGACGGTGGTACTTCTGCGCTTGGCGTCGGATTCCGGGAAGCAGATCCGAGACCGTGGAAGACGATGCCGGGGAAGAGGCTCCGTGTACAACGACGACGGTGGACCGGCTCCAGTGCGGCGTACGAGGTCATCGATGAGGCAGATGCGCTGCGGTGGACGAGTGCGCCGATGTAAAGGGGAGGAGCACGAAAGCTGCGGTGCCGTGGAGAAGTCTATTTTGCGGTGGGGATAGAAAATGGGGAGTATTCAGGTGTACTACTCTGGGTGCCGGGGTGGGGTTGGCTGGGTAGGGTGAACCTGAAGTTACGAAAACAGCCCCCTACCAAGCGTCATCCGTAGGCCTGTTCCGAAGGCTATGATGGTAACTTCCCACTGCTCGAATCAGGGTCGCGGGAGATTTTCCCGCCGACCTCAAAATTTTGTGACACTGGACTCCCCGTGTGACGTGTTGAGTGATTCGGCTAAGCAACTAGCGAGTAGTAGTAGTAAACTCTGCATATTAGGTTTGACTGAAGTCAAACTTCCTAAAGTTTGACCAAGTTTATAGAAAAATATAAACATTTACCATAACAAATATGTATGATGTGAAAGTACATTCAATAATGAATCTAATGGTATTTATTTGTTATTGTATATGTTAATATTTTTTGTTATAAGCTTTCTGAGAGTTTACAAAACTTGACTTTGACCAATGCTAATACGCGGACTTAAATAAAAACAGAGGGAGTACACATTTGTTTTCTTAGTTTGTAGTGAACTAATCATTTGTTGAAATTGTGAAATAAATATATTAGGCTATTGACTTTGAATGTAATGGTCTATACAATTCAATAGTTACAATCATTGTCGAATCCCAAGATGTATACAAGGTCTATAGTACTTCACAACATGCTCAAACTCACATAATCCCAGTCAAATGAGAATCTAAATGCATTTCATAGTTATTACTTTGTAGGATGCAACAAAAACAACCATAACTCTACATCAGCCATTATAGAAGCAACATTTTGACATATCCCAATGTGTGAATGAAACGTGCAGAGAGAGCTTTTGAAGATGGAGCAGATAGGGCGGGAAAGATTGTATGTATGTGGACGAGAGAGTAGGAGACAAACCTAACGAGATAGAGAGAGAGAGAGAGATAGAGAGAGAAAGAGAGAGGAAGAAGTTAGGTCTGTGAGAAAGATGGATACACGTAATATACATGAGATGCGTGTGCATCTGGATTCTGTATACGTGGAAGGAGAAGAGACAACATGTTTGATGAGAGAGCTGGAAAAACATGGACGAGAGGGGAAGGATCTCGTGGGTTGAGGGATTGACAATTTTGTGCGGGGGAGAGAGGGATTGGTAATTTTGTGCAAGAGAGAGAGAGAGGGTGGGGGGAGGAGTCAGTCAGCCGTCGTCACATCACCCTGCTTCCAAATGACCCCGCATTCTCTAGCGCTGTGTGGCCGCCGTCTTCGATTTGCTCGATGCCCTCTTTGAAGATTAAGGTGTTGTGCATGTTGAGGTGCAAAGAAGCACAAGCAAGAGTGGTCGCCGTATAACCTTGGATGGGGATGAATTGTGTGCTCGGGGGAGTGTGTGTGTGTGTTGTGCTGCGTGTGTGTGTGTCTCTCTCTCTCTGTGTGTGTGTGTCAGATATTGAGAGAAAACAAACCTAAGGAGAGAAATGGGTATTCACGAAGAGATTGTGCGGGCCTTGAGGTGGGCAGGGGCCGGGTGAGGGTGTCAAAATGTGCGCGTTGATGCATGTGTTGCATGCGACCGTGCGAGGGACGGACGAATCGAGAGAGATGGTTGTTGTGTTACAGATGCTCCTCTCTCTGTCTCTCTCCCCCCCCTCTCTCTCTCTCTCTCACACACACACACAAGTAAACTAGAAGACTGTTCTCTCATGTATACACAACGTATCAGCATCTGTCTATGTCTCACTCATGCATGATCATTTGCACATTCACACCTCTCTATGTCTGTATCACACACACACCGTCTCCACATTGCCCTTCCGCCACAACACACATATGGACACATATACACGTTCTCTCTCAGTCACACACACAAAATCAGTATTAAAAAAAACTAGGGCGCACCTAAAACGTCCAAATCCAAATAAACACGAACTGGAGCTAAATTCAAATATATGGAAATATTGCAGCGTCAAGAACTTTCACAGGAAAAAAAGTTGAGTAATATTCGAGGATTGTTTTCACACACACAAAAAGGTTCGGTGGATGTCCTTCAAGCGCGACACGGTGACGCACCGTTCGATCGATCGCGCGGCCGCGGTTCACGCGCTTGCACAGGATTCCGTATCGTGGCTGTGGTACTAACTAATAAAAGCGCTGCCTAAGTCTAATGTTTACGTGTACTAGTACGGTTTTCTTTTAAGTTTGACCAACCTTATATATAAAACTAAAGTAAGCTCCCACACGCGCACTCATCAATATGTCGCCGCCGCCGTTGCGCATGCCGGCGCCCGCCTGCTCCGGCCAACAATTTCTTGCCCATCACCGCCGTGTCGCCGCCATCCCTGTGCCATGAAGCCGAAGGCTCGCCCGCTCACGTCGTCTGCAGCCCCTCCTCGCGATGTCGCCGCGCTGCCAAGCACGCGAGCAGCTGGTGGAGCCGCATCTATGCACGCAGCGTACGAAGAGGAGGACGAGCGCGTGCTCCAGCACGCCGGCGAGGAGGAACTAGCGTGTCATTGTCGTCTCCGCCCGCGCGGAGGAGGCGCGCATGGTGGCTGTCGCGGCGAAAGCCGATCGCGCGCGCGTCGAGCCCGCAAACCGGGTGCGGACGCGGAATCTACCTTCGAGACCTTGAATGCTACGTGGATCCTGTAATCTGAAGGAGCAATTTGGGTCAGTCGACTCATGTGAGCCGTTTGATGCAACATGGATGTTTAGAAGGGCTTCTTCCACCTCTTCTGCCGTCTTCTTCCTTTGCTCCGTCGAACTTCTTTCACAAATCGACGGACCCAAATTATACTACTAGTACGAACATATTAAGTATAGTAGGAACACGAAGGTACGAGCAGTAGTACCAACTGCAAGAAGAACAGTAGTAAGACATAGTACTAGTACTACTGTACGTACTAAAGAGTTCAAATAATGAGAAAGAACATAAACATAGTTCTGCTGGGGCCTCAGCACAACACACCCTTGAAAATAAACTAAGCAACTAGTCCGCTTGACACTGCAGTAGAACCAGCATGAGCGACGGCACTGCCACCTACTCGGAGTCCGAGTCCACATCCTCGACTTCGTCCTCGTCCCTCTTCCTCTTCCTCTTTGCCGACGCTTCTTTGCTTGAACCGGACACTAGGCTCTGCTTCTTCATCCAACCCTTGTAGATATTTAAACAAAGGTAGGCATCCATTGCTGCGTACAGGATGTGATATTCATCTAATGTCTTTGACTCCCATGCATGATGAAACTCGTGATGAGGTTTCTTCAGTTTAGCATACGAAGGATCAATCATGGCTGCTGCCAGGCTCAGCATTGAAGGTTGAGAGGAGGACACCAGGCTTGCCTTCTGGAGATCGAAGGGCTGGCCTACAACGAGACCTATCCGACGCAGGACATCCCTGTCATTCTTAAAGCCTACAGTAACGAATTTCACTCTTTTGTCCTTGAGGAAGTTCTTAAAATCCTGGCACTCAACGTCGGCATGGCATATGTGGTAGACCAAGCAAACGTTATGTACGCAAACCTGGATCACGGCGGGCTTCTTCCTCTTTTCGTCCTTTAGATCCTTCTCTCGTCCCAGGACTGTGGTGTACTCAACATCTAGCCCAGCGACCCACTCATCCGTTGAACTGTTGAACATGCGTAGGAAGCGAGCAAGCCATGCTTTCACCGTCTCGGATCCACGTGTGTAGATGACGATGAACTGATCGCCGGTGATGGCTCTAACCTGGTACTCAGCGGCGACCATGGAGATTTGGGAGGCCATGGATTTTGGAGGAGGGTTAGGAGAAGTTGAACTGTTGTACCCCGCAAAAAAAACTGGGAGCGAACTAATGTGAAAGGACGGGACGACTGGGAGCGAACTGTTGTAAGGTAGGAGACAGGGACGAGTAGGGCGTGCGAACGGCGTGGGGTTGCTGGCTTGCCCGGTGGATAAACGGCTGCAAGCCCCCAAAGAGTTCTCGAGAACTATGCGGGACCCACTAGATGTCATGTCTACTAGACCCATATCGTAGGCCTGACGGTATAGCTTCTGCCTGTTCGCACGCCATGCCGGCGCGTGGATGTAACTTCACTTAATTCCGTCAAACGTCGCGCCTCCCACGACCTTCGCCTCCCTCGCGCGGTCGCGCCCTTTGAGACTTCGACCGGCTATAAATGAGCAATTTTTTTGCCTTTTTTTAGACAAGCAATTTTTTTGCCTACTCCGCATGCATGATACTCCCTCTGGTCCTTTTTACTCCCGTCAACCGTTTGCAAAGTGTTTGACCAAATTTATACTTTTTTGAACACCACCTTATATTAATTAACCAGCCACACCAGTACACTCATTCGATACAATATTCACCACACAGGGCGGTACGTTATTTACAAGAATACCATCTAATCTATTGTCAAAGCTATACTTAGCAATTAAGTGTGCCACCTTATTGGCCGAATGGCTAATCTTTGACAATTGAAGATTGTTGATCAACTTCGAGATGCTCAACGCTTTCATCTTCAGGTCACGCATAGCAGACCTGTCATACTCCCCCGATGCAAGAGATGCTACCACAAAAGCGCAATCAGTCTCTAAAATTACAGGATTATGAAGAGAAATACCTATGTAGAGACCGACAATGCAAGCCCTAAGCACCGCTTCCTCCACGCTTTGACAGGCATCAATGAAATCCCACGACCAAATTTATACTAAAAATATCAATATCTACAATACTGATTATAATGAGTATAAGAACTACGTTTTATAATGAGTGTAAAAATATTTATTTGACATTGTGAATGTTGACACATTTTCCTATAAGTCTGGTGAAAGTAGAGGTACATTGACTTCAGACAAAACTTAAATGCACAATGCAGACTAGTTCCTCCGTCCAGGTGCGTGCCATGTCCTATCTTGTCATCACAACAAGGTTAGCTATTAGGCTGGCCATAGTGGGGGTAACATAAGTAGTATCATGCACTTGGGACTCGCAAACATGCTAATGTGGTAGGCAAGTAAAGAAGAGAGAGATGGTTATAGTAACATAGGTAGATACCGTAACATAATAAATGTGATGCTACTATGTGTCATGCATGGCAATAAATGAGACCACCTATGATACTAATCTATGATACTATGCACTATAGTGGTAGTAACATAGACTAGTAACATATGCATGTTACTAGTCTAAGTTACTCCCCACTATGACCAGCCTTAGAGTACCACTACCTCCCTTCTAGTTTAAAGGGCTCGATTCAAAAATTTCACCTACTCTTAGCAAGATAGTAGAGGCGGTGGAATAGTTTTTGAAGTCTGCAAAAGTACTCAACTAGTGCTGTCGTTCTTCACAAAAAAATGTGTTTACCAATGCATGCATGAACACTAGTTACTCTAACCCCCCTCTCTTCTTTAATTCTTTGCCACATCAGCATGTTTGCTATTCCCGTGTGCATGATACCAGCTAAGATACCACCATTATGGCCAGCCTTAATCATCGCATGCAATAATTTAGTGCACCTTGAAATATGAACATGTGTGCGGCATGTATATTTTTAATGACTTGAGACTATACCTAGCCCGGCATGCAAGATGACTTATTATGCACCTTTCCCCATACCTGCAGGAAGCCCGTTCGCCTCCAAATCTTTTCCTCTCCATGTGTGGAAACAATATGCCTGCCAAACTCTCCTTCTCCCTCCGGCGGTCCCATCACTCCACCCCGTGTGAAAAAATCTGCATGCATGACTCTCCTCCCCCCACGCTCGTCCAATCCGTTGTGACCAGCAATATTTCCACCCCTTCGCTCCCCCGTAATTTACTCCAACAAATATGCCCACGTAGCTGTTACTTAACTGCAGGTGCATTGGGTCACTGACATATGGGCCCAACAGGGGTCTGGCCCACATGTCAGTGACGCAACTGGACCTGCAGTTAAGTCAGTGCAGTTCAGTCCATATCTTACGTAGGTGTGCCATTGCTCGCTATAAATACTACGCCTCCCACGACATCGCTATCTCCTCCCCCTCACGTTTACGTTCATCGCTATCTCCTCCCCCTCCCTCTCACGTCGACCACCATGGATTCGCCCCTCCCAAGCCCTAGGAGCCCCTCGCTGCACCGCGCGGACGGTCACGCGTCGCCGTTCCGTTCCTCGCCGCCACTAGTCGAGGAGGACGCGTCGGTGTTCCGCTCCTCGCCGCTACGCGACGCGTCGCCATTCCGTTCCTCGCCGCCACTAGTCGAGGAGGACGCGTCGGCGTTCCGCTCCTCGCCGTGACGCGACACGTCGCCGTTCCGTTCCTCGCCACAACTAGTCGAGGAGGACGCATCGGCGTTCCGCTCCTCGCCGCGACGCGTCGAGGTGGACGCGTCGGCGTTCCCAATCACGCCAGCACGCGTGCCGTAGGACGCGTCGGCTCCCCGCTACGAGGAGAATGCCGCGCCGCCCGCCGAGCCCCCCCAGCCTTGAGGAGCTTTGGAAAGAAATGGATGTCGCCTTGTGGGAGTCTTTGCCTCCAACAGAGCACGCCAAAATAGAGGCAGAGAAGAAGGCCGAGGAAGAGAAGCGCACCGCGGAACAAGCTGCCTGGGAGGCCTATGTCGCGTCCGAGAGAGTCAGGCAATTGGCTCTTTGGCAGAAGGCTCGTGCGAGGGCCGTGAGGGTGGCGGAGGACGCCCTGAGTGCAGTCGGGCCCAAGCGCCTCATCTACGCTTGGCGGTACATGGACCGGGTGCACGCTTCCAGCGAGGAGGAGTACCTGTTGGCGCCGGATCACCACACCGGTGAGATCGCGCTCGCCCGCCGGCAAGCCGCCAATCAGCACCTCACGAGTTGCGAGGCTGAGGAAGAGGCGTTGTGTCGGCGCGCTGGGAAATGGCCGCGCACCAGGGCACTCGCGGCGCGCCGCAAGCGCTCCTGCGAGCGCCGTGGCTTTTAGGAGGAGTATAATTTTTGTTTTGTAAGGCGATCTCATTAGTTTTGGGACGCAAATGATAAATCTCGAACGTTTAGGAATTTTTAGCATCCTTAATTAAGTATGTAAAAGGGAAAGTTTGGAAACCTTGTGTATTCGTACGCATTTTGCAAGTACGTGCATATAGCACAAACTTTACTATATACTATCGCACTACACGTCTCTCTCGATATATGCTTGCAGACTGTGCTACTCCCTCCGTCCAGGTCAATAAGTCATCTTTGGTTGTGCACCGTGACCAAGAAGGAGGGAAGACTTATACACCTAGACGGAGGGAGTACTACTATTACTTATGTACGTGCAAATGCACGTTTTAACATTACGATGCGGTTTTTGTAAAAGTAGAAAAACAACACTAGTCAAGCTTGTGAAACGATTCAATGCAAAACAAATGCAAAAATGCTCGTTTGATTGTTTACTTTTAGCTTCCTTCTCTGTGGTTATTTCTCTGTCGTACTTTGTACGGAGTATTTCACTGGTTGGAAAGGCATGCAAATTCCCAAACCGCTTCCTACACCCTGTATCGAATTTTTTGCCTAACAAGTTGTGCCGTGCAATTGGAATTCCAACTTGAGTACTACTACTACTAGTAGGAGTACCAGGGGCCAGTTCTTTTAGGCTTCTAGATTAGTAATCCCATAACTACTACCTCCGTCCTAGTTTATTGGTCCCCATTGTAATCTGTGTCAAATTTTGATCATAAATTTAACTAATGAAATGTTAGTGCATGTCACATGCATTACTCCATCCGTCTAGGTGAGTAAGTCATCTTAGGCTGTGCACCGTGACCAAGGAGGAGGAGAAAATGAGAAACGTTAATGTTTATTTGCTAATTAATAGTATTGCATGCAATGAACTAACCACTGCATGTCGTGTTTGATATCTCAAGTCATTAAAAGCATGCACACTCTTTATCTCTTATTGGTTGATATGTCAAGAAACAAGAAACGAGGTACGGAGTAAAAGTTAATGCACCGCGCCTAAGTGTTTTGGGATTATTTGGTTTTCGTAAGATGACTTACACACCTAGACGGAGGGATTACAATGGTGAGGAATAAACCAGTTAAATCTTTGGTCAAAATTTAGCACAAATTACAATGGTGAGGAATAAACCAGGACGGAGTAGTGGTTTAGAAGCCCAAATAAATGAGTGAGGCGCCTTATTGTTACTCTCCACTGTGACTAGTCTTGTGGGAAAAGCTGGGGAAGCCGCCAAAATAACTGGCCCTAGGAGTAGTAGCTAGGGATCGAGTGTGCGAGATGAACCAGAGAAAGTAAATGCAGAGAGATGAAATGCAAAAAAGATGGAGGGATGTGATGGTTGCTTGTCCGTTTATTTTACCAGGCCACTTATTACTGGGAGTGGTTGGGTTTTGTGATATGACGGCTTTACTGCCGTGCCACGAGCGGGGTGAGAGGTGAGACTCCCGTGCAGCGCCGCCCTCTACACTTGTACTACATCGGTCGTGGTTTATTAGTCCCCCATTGAATTTGACTGAAGATTTAACTGACAAAATGTTAGTGCATGTCAACAAAAACTATATCGTTGGATTCGTATTTGAACATAGTTTTGAATGATATAATTTTAGGTGACATGCATCAGCATTTATCGTACTATATATAATGTTAGTTAAATTTTTGGTCGTACTAATCTATAGTAGTAAGGTGCCCGTGCGTTGCACCGAAGAGTGAAATGCATTGATCAGGGAGTTGTTTATTTTGACAAAGGATGTGGGGGTCATCTCATGTGTAACGGGTATCCATAGGTTTCTTCGGATATTATTTCATCTCTAGAGCTCACAAACATCCGGGTGAAATAGATAAAAAGGTATCTTTTGCAAACAAAAGCGTTCAACTGTTCAACCTGCATCCAAAACTTGTGAAGAAATAACACTTATTGTGCTTTGCAAGAAATGATCTTTAAGAATTAGTTTTTGAGTATCGATTGTTATACATGTTGGCTACAGATGACATGGCACTTTCTTATAGTCAACAGTTGGCTATACTATTAAGTAATATTAACCATGCCCTTATACACCTAGACGGAGGGATTAAATCAGGATGACTTGCAAGCGGGCAGAGGAGATGTAAGAAATGGTTCATCGTAAGTCTTTCACCAGTACTGTAGTAAAAATTCATACATGGAAGATTCTAGACTAAACCATAAACGGATACACTTTTATTCATGCGCGATACTCCAATAGAGTAAGTTCCTGCATGGAAGTCTCCACATGCTTAGACAGCGGATTACATTGAGCGAAGACTAATGATCAACATTTAACTTGATAATGCGTATGTCCAGGTGAACCTCCTTGGAGTCCCCGTGCACCGCGTCGACGGGTAAAGGATGCCATGGGTTTTCCAAGTCCACATTGGCGGGATAGTCCCAGCTCCCCAGAGTCCAAGTCCGTTCGATGAGGCCGGTGTCGCCTCCCACGCGACCCGGAGGGGTAGTAACACTGACCACGCACCCGTACATCAGCCTCGTGTCAGTGTCAATGTCAGCGGCGTCGCCCCTGACGCACATTACAGAGACGGGGCGGCGGCCTGCGCGGGCCTCGCCGGTGCCCATGATCAAGAGGAAGACGCTACCGTCCTCCTCCGAGACTAGTAGGCGGCGGTGATCCTCTAGCGACTCCGGCATGGTGAACGGGTAGCACGTCTCGTACTTGATGTTCTCCGCCAAGGGCCAGCAGTGACCGCTGCACGCATCCGTGAGGTGATGCACCATGTCCGCCGGCGAGCCACAAAACGGCATCGGGCACTCATAGCAGTGGACGAAGGGCTCCTTGGAGGCATCAACCAGGCCGTCCATGAAATGGGAGTGGCTATAGGGGACGTTGCGCTAGTTGAATATATGAGCAAGTTACTACGAGATTTAATCCGAATAAGCACAAAATAAATCATGACGGCTATAACAGAGATGAAACTAATCATGTGGACTAGCATAGTAGTAGGATACATAGTAGAAACATGAATTCTACCACGATTTCGAACAGGAAGGACAGAAACACATACGGTGCAACGGGAGCAGCACCGTTGGCGTTGAGGTTGTCGCCCATGTCCAAACACCATGTAGACACGGTCTTTGAGCATGGTTCGTAGTCGTTCCACGCTCGGGCATTGAAGTTTGTAACTATTTTAGATTAGAATATACTACTCGTCCGGTGCTAGTAGTAGAGCAGAGTCCTACTCTACTACTCTACTCAAGCAAGTTAGGGCATAGCACTGTAGGGAGTACCAGTACTGTGATCACTCAAGCATGTTGTCTGGCATCGACATGACCCTACACTGCTGGTATGTGTCTTGTAAGTCAAGCGGCATGCTGTAGTCATCATCACCTATCCACTTCCCGCAGCACATATTCGCTTCTCCATCTTTGTCCGCACATAATCTCGTCCAATCTTCCATCCCCGCTAAGGCGCCTCCCCCCTCGTCCGAAACCCAAGCACTAACAATGGCAGAACCGAGCAGCGTCCGCCGAAAGAGTGGCTGGAATTCGCTCCCACAGAGGTAATCAAGCTCATTGTTTCGCGCGTGGACAATCTCAGTACCATGCCGCTCGCCGCGTGCTCGTCGGGGCTGTACCATTTACTCAAAGCCCTCAGGACGGAGCTTTTTAAGCCAGCTCCTTGCTTGCTGATGCCGCCTGATCTTCAGAAACGGCGTGTCATGCAGCATAACGATCATAGGGTGGCGAGCATCAACCCCCTTGACTGCGATCCGATCCCCGTCAGCCTCAACTACATTAATGGTATGTACTGGGTCGGCATGAACACGTCTTGGATGGTGCTCGTCGACGGTCGCGGCAGCTGGATGCTCGTGGAGGTCTACACCCGGCGATTGATCCCCGTTCCTTCGATTAACACTGCACTGCTTTGGCACCGCGACCCAGAATACTTGGAATCTTATAGTAGCCAACATGATACCAAGTTTGATTTGCTCAAGGTTGTAATCTGCCAAGTGCCCACAAGATCTGCGAATTATAAAGACTTCAGGCTAATTGCGTTCTTCAACCGCGGTCTCGCTTATCTGATAGGTCACTGCGGTATGTGGATAAATCTGCACGTCCATCGCAGGATCATACATCCTCCATGGTTCTCTGATGCCATTGAACACAAGGGCTTCATTTACGCTGTCGACTCCTTCTATGGCTGGACGTATAGCTGGCCTACTCCAGTCATCGCTACAAACGGCTGTTACAGCAGTATGTTACTCCCTCCGTCCCATAATATAAGAACGTTTTTCAAGCTAAGGGAGTACTTTCCTATGATATCATGATGGCTTGCTTATATTACTGTCAACATTTGCTGAAAAAATATTCATGCTCATAACATGTTGTTCTTAAGATTGACTAAATCAAGAGCCCTTTTTTATTTGACTCCAACTTGATATGATGTTGTAGGCCGCCTGGTGTCCCTACCCTTCCTAATCCCAGAACCTTTCAAAGAAAAGCAGCATGGCAGTTGCAGGTGGTTCCTGGCTCGATCAGACGACGGTGAAAGATTGATGATCGTTCGCACGTACCGGACATGTTGTTTCACGGAATACAATCACAGTCACTGCAAGGTCTTTGAGCAGGATCCCAGCTTCTCTGGGCCTTCAGGAATTTTTGACTGGAGGCTGGTAAGTAGCCTTGGTACACGCTCTCTGTTTGTCGGACTGAATTATCCGATTAACCAGGAGATAACGGACGGCAAGGATCATGATGGCAGTGCGGTTTCGTTCATCAGGCAAAACTGTGTGTACACAGCGTACGATGCGTCTCTGCATGCACCATAACCTGATATGTGCCGCCACGCTCTGCAGCCCAAAGTAGGAGAGAGGGTCGCAAGTATCAGACTTCAACCTGCTGGCTGGAGTTTCCCCCGTCAGGCACCCATCTAGTTCAAGCTGTCAGCCAATCTCCACAGCTTAATAAATAGTAACGTCTAACTGAGCCAGTTAGTTAGATGCGTACACTTGGTGTAGTAGGATCTTTATTTAGTTTGATGCATACACTTGTTCTTTTTTGGTAGCCCTTTTGTAATGATGGCTGATGTTTGGTTTGGAAGAGAGAGCTGCGTCTTCACTCTTCTGGCCTGCTTACGGCTTCTGTTGCACCCCAGCCCTGGTTGCTACTGCTGCTGTTTTCAATGTACAATCAGTAGTATATTTCGTCTGTTAGTTGAATAAATGTGTTGTTAGAACGACAAACACAATGTTTTGGAAGTCGTTGCACGGTTCGATCCTTTAGTGCCCCGTACCGTACGTAGCGCATACTATTTTTCGTACGGAACACATTTTCCACTTGTTGATAACATGCAGCCCACTGATGAAGGCCCAATAGAGAAGCCCATAATTAACTGGAAGGGAGGCTCTCACATGAATCCGGCCCAGGTACATGCTCATGGTCCCCTAAACATAAATAAGTAAATAAATAAATAAAGCTAAATGCTCATGCACCAGTTCTTTGGGAAAATAGGTAGCCCAGTATTTCTTTTTGAAGAATATCCAAGCTAGGCCTATTTGTTTTCTCCGAATTACTGGGCTGCAAATCTTTCGACGAGGAGGGATGCATTCCGGCCTGGCTTAAGAGTATGGTCAATGTCTGTTAAAAGTAATATCAAAAGGGGTTGAAAATTCCAAAAAATTTATAGCAAATGGGATATAAGTTTCTTTTTTGTTTTTGTTCTTCACTGATATCTTATACGTATTTCATTGGATTTAACATGACATAGTACTAATTTATTTTTAAATTTGTTTTAGTATGGCTATTAATTTTTGGATTAAGAATATTTCGTTCCCCAGCAAAAATTTGTGAATTTTCAAAATTTCCCACATATTTAGTTAATTTTTTGACCCTGGTACTGACCAGAAAATGGCCAGCAATTCTAAAAATGGAAAATGGGCTGCAATAAATTCCATATGAATTAGAAAATGCGTAAAAATTATAAAAATAATAGCAAATGGGCTGTACATGCCACAGATTTCGAGGCTGACTTGTTTACGCAAGGCTTTGTCAGTGAACACACGATTGTAGCAGCAGTGACTGTTGGATGTCCATCCAATGGCCGACGTGCTTCTTCAACCTCTGATCTTCCTGCTCCAGCCGCCTAAACTAGCGCCGGCGGGACTGCCTGCTCCCTCCTCTTGTGGCCCGCTGTGATGCCGCGCAGGCTTCCCCGACCCACCCTACTCCCTCCGCTGGCCTGGCCGCACGCAATCAACTGCCTCCTTATTATGCGAAAAAAATGATTCCTCCCACTGACATCTGGGGCGCACCAGTTGGGAGGCTGACCTATGGGCCTACTAAGTTGACGCGTACGAAGGGCTTGTCAACTTAGTCAACAAACGATTCTAGCAGCAGTAACCGTTGGATTTGAATCGAACGTCCTGTTGCTTCTTCAATCGCGGCTCTTCTTGCACCAGCCGCCCAAACCAGCGCCGGGGAGACCGCCTGCTCCTGCCTCCAGTGGTCGGCTGTGCTGCCGTTGAGGCCTCATCGCCGCCTACTACTCCCACCGCTAGCCAGGCCCTGCGGCGACGGCAGCCTCACACCGCAGCCGAACCAGTGAACCCTCGTTCTCCTCTCCGCGTGGGCATCCACTGCCGCGTCTTCCCCGGCTCCGCGTCGTCCCCTTCCTAGGCCTCGCCGTCGTCCATTGCCTTGGTGCTCTCGGCGCGGTGTGGTCAACATGGTCAACAAAATTCCATCGGAAGAGTACTGTACGTGGAGAGGCTGACAGCTGGGTCCATGGCCACAGCCCAGTTTTTTTGTGATTTGCCAAGTAAGTCGCTTTCTGAGGCCTGTTGGGCTGCAAATCTTTCAAGACGAGTAGAGCTTTCATTCGGCTGGCCGAGAAAATGGCCCATCAGTAATGAGAAATGGGCTGTACATTTTTAAAACACATCAAACCGGCAATTAGTTTCAAATATTTTTTTTTCATTTTTCATTTTAAATTACATTAATTTTTATGCGTGGAGAATTTGTTGGATTTTATATTGATATACATTTATTTTTAAGATCAGTTTGAATGTGAGTCGAAATTTCGGGATTAAAAACAGTTCGGACCGCACCGAAATATGCAAAATTTCATATAATTTTTTAACCGTGGCCACAATATGGGCTGTAATGCTAACAAAAAGAATATGGGCTCCAAAAAAACCTTAATAATTAGTAAATGGGCTGTAAATTATTAGAAATAATGGCAGATGGGCTGTATGCTATTTTCCACAGATTTGAGGCTTTCCTAAAAAAAGGTTGACGCACAAGCAGTGACTGCTGGATGGCCATCCAACGGCCGTCGTGCTTCTTCAATCTCTGCTCTTCCTGCTCCAGCCGCTCAAACAAGAACCGGCGGGACTGCCTGCTCCCTCCTCCCCGCGACCGGCTCTGCTGCCGCGCAGGCCTCACCGCCCCACCGTACTCCCACCGCTGGCCTAGCCATCCCTCTACTCACCCACACCTGCTGTTATTCTCCGGCGACGGTAGACGAACCAGTAAACCCTCGTACAGTCGTACTCCCCTCCGTGTGGGAAACAACTGCCGAGTCTTCCCTGCCTCTGTGTCGTTCCCTTCCTAGGCCTCGCCGTCGTCCACCGCCCTGGTGCTCTTGGCGCGGCCTGGTCAACGTGGTCAACGACCGACATGCATCTGAAGTGGACTGTACGTGGAGAGGCCGACAGCTGGGTCCACGGCCGCAAGCAAGGAAATGCCTCCTTATTACGCGCAAAATAATGATTCCTCCACCTGACATCAGGGACCCACCGAAAGGGCCTTTGTATTTCGTGAAAAAAAGTTACTGCCGCTGACAGCTTGGACCCACCAGCTATATCTTCGCACGCAAGGATGTGCCTCCTTATTACGCACAAAAAAAATGAATACTCCCCCTGTTAGCTGGGACCCAGTATAGTCGCAGGCTGACTTGTGGGCCTACTAAGTTGACGGGGACGGAGGGCTTTGTCAACTTAGTCAATATGCATGATTCTAGCTCCAGTGACCGTACGATGTCCATCCAATGGCCGTAGTGCTTCTTCAACCTCTGGTCTTCTTGCTCCAGCCTCCCAAACTAGCGCCGGTCATGCCTCGTGCTCCTGCCTCCCGTGGTCGGCTGTGATGCGGCGGAGGCCTCACTGCCCCTACTACTCCCACTGCTGGCCAGGCCATCCCTCTACTCACCCGCATCCCCTGTTATTCTGCGGCGACGGCAGCCTCACACCGCAGCGAACCAGTGAACCCTCGTACTCCTCTACGCATGGACATCCACTGCCGCGTCTTCCCCGGCTCCGCGTCGTCCCCTTCCTAGGCCTCGCCGTCATCCACCGCCCTGGTGCTCTCGGCGCGGCGTGGTCAACGTGGTCAAGGAACGAGGAACAGCTTCCATTGGACGTGGACTGTACGTGGAGAGGCTGACAGCTGGGTCCACGACCGCAGCAAGGAAGTGCCTCCTTATTACGTGCAAAATAATTATTCCTCCACCTGACAGCGGGGACCCACCGGACGGGCCACTGTATTTCACGAAAAAAACGTTTCCCCCCTGACTGCTGGGACCCACCAGCTACATCTTCGCACGCAAGGAAGTGCCTGACAGTCGGGACCCACCTGGTCGAAGCGTACGTAGCGTTGTCATTCTGGTCATGAACGTGTACATACATATATACTGGTGGATGTAGAGGCGCGCACGTGTCGTAGTAGAGGCGCGCATGTAGCATGTACACGTACGTACAGCGGCCAGGGTGCAAGAAAGAAAATACGGCCACATATGTGTACATACGGGCGGGGTCTCGAACGCCTACTCGCGCATACGTACGGCCAGGGCTCGTGTACATGGCTGGGTCGGAACGGAGAAACAGTGTCGTCGTCGTGTTCATGGGGAGGCAACGGAATGCGTCGTGTTCATGGGGAGGCAACGGAATGCGTCGTGTTCATGGGGAGGCAACGGAACGCGTGGGAGCCAACCGGCTGGGTCGGAACGGAATGCGTGGTCGTGTTCATCGGGAGGGCTTGGACGGAACAGGCGATGGAAACGAGGCCTGGCGTACTGCAAAACGGAGGAAACGGACCTCCTACGTTTGGAACGGGGTCCTGTTGATCGGGAGGGGTGTGGCGTACCGCAAAACGGAGGAAACGGACCTCCTACGGTCGAAACGGGGGTCCTGTTGATCGGGAGGGGTGTGGCGTACCGCAAAACGGACGAAACGGGCCTCCTACGGTCGAAA
>NC_057799.1:235563698-235575086 GCF_018294505.1 Triticum aestivum
GGACCTCCTACGGTCGAAACGGGGGTCCTGTTCATCGGGAGGGGTGTGGCGTACCGCAAAACGGGACTCCACGGGATACTGTTCATCTCCATCGCCGATCTCCTCCAGCCTCCACGGGCTCCTGTTCATCCAGCCTCCACCGGCTATTGTTCAACCACCCCTCCACGGGCACCCCTCCACCGTCTACTGTTTATCCAGCCCTCCACACCACGGGGTCCTGTTCAACCACCCCTCCACGGGCACCCCTCCACCGTCTACTGTTCATCCAGTCCTCCACACCACGGGGTCCTGTTCATCCAGAGGCAACGCCACCGCTCACTGTTCATCCAACCCCCCCGCAACGCTCACTGTTCATCCAATCGACCGGCTTTAGTTAGCAGCAGTAGCGAAGGAATCGCTCGATCGGGTTCAGTTAACAGCCATCGATCGATCGCTCGGGTTCAGTAACGCGTAGCCTGCAGTGCAATCGCTCGGGTTCAGTTAGAGCCCAACGCCTCGCTCGGGTTCAGTTAGAGCCAACACCTCGCACACACGCGCATAGGTGTACGAGAGAAACGCGCATCGCTCGGCCCCCGACCTCCCACAGTAACCGGGAACTCCCCGAAATTTTCCTCCCCCTCGCTTCTACCACGGTTTTTTCCGTCATGGACAGCCCAAAGAATGTCATGCAGCTGCGTCTCCGGCCCGCCCAGGACGAAAAGCCCATTTTCTGTCATGATTTTTTGTCATAGAAGTAGGAGCCCACCACATCTATGATGCTACCGGGTTTTGTCACAATTATCGTCATAGAATTGTCATATGTATGACATAATTTTTTTTCGTTCGGCCCAAAATGTCACGGATGTGTCTTTTTTTTGTAGTGAACACAGTTATGATTTTAGTTGCGTGTGCGATGCGAGGCATACGGTTCACTTGAATGAACTATTTGCGATGAGGCAGAACAAAAGAAACGGGCAGCCAAATGAAGGTGTGTGTGATATACGGCATAAAGTTCACTCAGATTAACTGTTTGTGATTAGGCAACACAACAGAAACGATCAGCCAGATCAAGGTGTCTGCGATGACGGCATACACTTCACACGGATGAACTATTTGCGATTAGGCAACACAACAGAAGCGGTCAGCTAGATCAAGGTGTCTGCGATTGACGGCATACACTTCACACGGATGAACTTTTTGTGATTAGCCACAACAAACAGAAACAGTTAGATAGATCAACGTGTGTGCGCTAGACGGGCACACATTCTAATTAAAAGAAGCGTGCATGATGGTAATAACGAGCATGCACGGCTGATGGAACAAGACATGTGCTGACATCGCCTATTGCGGTGCACCCTATGGTGCAAACGCCACGTACAGGGCCGAGAACGTGCCCACGTTACGCCATCCAGGAATAGTGCCGCACTTCGAAATTAGAACCATCAATAAATTTTGAGCTTGCGTCCTGTCACATTCCAAATTACTACCACGCTATATTTAATTGCAAACCTGTGCACACCGATCAAAAGCTAAACGGTTTCCACTTAGGAGCGTAGTAATACTCGGTTATAAATACTACCTACTCCAAGATGACTGCATATTCCTTCTCAACTCCTCATCCACAAAAACAAACAAGTTTTTCATCGCCGTTCCCTTGCGTCTGCCATGGCCCGCATGAGTTCTAGGTCAAGAGATTACTACCAGGGAGAGGCGAGCATGGAAGCGGAAGCACGAGAGATGTCCTGCCTCGTTGCGAAAGCAGCCGACATGTCCCGTCACGCCGCCGTAGCAGCACAGAGGGCCCGCCGCACCGTCGAAGAAGCACAGAGGTCCTGCCGCACCGTCGATGTAGCAGACTGGTTCGGTCGTGCCCCGGAAGCAGCAGAGATGTCCCGCCGTGCTGCGAATGCAGCAGAGAGGTCCTCCCGCGCCGTGGCGGCTTGAGAAAATCTCTCGTGGGCAGGCGAGGACTCTCACAGGCGCATCCGTGCTATGCTCGATGACCTGATGGGTCAGATCTCTGGCTGGATGATGCTGCAGGACGGGATGAATGCCTCATTTGAAAATTGTCGTGGTTTTGTCACGACAGATGTCCTAGTGTGAGGACTTAGTCGTGAGGCCATCGCAACTAGGTAGTAGCTTGTCGGGGTTGGTCAGAATCGAGAGAAGCGAGGTTTTACCCAGGTTCGGCCCCTCACGGCGGAGGTAAAAGCCTACATCCTCTTTGGTTGATATTGATGATGATGACGATCTCGGTTACAAGGGTGGTGTTTCGCTACCTCTATTTTTGAGAGCATCTACTCTGATGTTGTCTAAGACTTGTTTGTCTTAACTTGTCCCTCCTGGGGTGCCCTGCCCCTCCTTATATAAGTTGGAGGGGCGGCTTACATGACTAGTCCTAGTAGGATTAGGACCACTCTATTACAAGTGGAATCCTAGTCTTGCTTCCCTGTAAGGGAAACATTCCTTATGGCTTCCCTCTCAGGCTGGCCCACCGGACACCGTGCCTTGAGCCGGTCTTCTCACGAGCCGCCTTCTAGGCCTTGGGCCTTGTCATTCGTCTGACCCGCCATCCCGGGTCACCAGTGAGTCGTCAAGCTTCATCCAGGTCACTCGTGAATCACCAAGCTCCGTCCTGGTCATACCGCGGGGTATATACCCAACATTAGCCCCCAGTTTAATTTGAATTTATCCATGTTAAACTTATCGTGCAAAATAAACAAAAGAAAAAATTTGAAGGTTGTGCGTCAGGTCAAACTTTTTTCTGAGCCGGCTTTTGTTCATCCTTAAGTCCTTGCCATTTCCTTCTTGGTTTCTTGCAGAAAAATATTGGGAAAAAACAATCCATTTTGAGTCGACTTCCAATGCTCCAACTTGACATCTTTTCATTTACATCAAATAAAATATCCCTGTATGTAGAATCACAAAAAACAACGTGTAAAATACTTTGCCCCAAGGCAGGTTGAGCGCCCAGTTGGCCAGGCGCAGGCTACACAACGTGGCGCACCGGATGTCACGCCCAATATGCGATCCTATCCGAGAGGAACTCGAAGGTCCCACCAAGGATAGAGCCACATATTGAAGACGCTTTGCAAGGTGGATATCTTTACATCGTACCATTACATAATAGATGAGATACATACAAAGGCATACAAATGCCACAAGAGTACATCGAACATCATACATGAGAACAACATCTGACTACGGATGAAACACAAATAGAAACTCAAACGACATCCACCCTGCTAGCCCAGGCTGCCGACCAGGAACATATCCCCTGATTGAAGAAGAAGCAGAGGGACTCGAAAACAAGCAAGCATCGCTCTCACGTCGGATCATCGCATTACCTATACCTGCAATTGTTATTGTAGTAATCCGTGAGCCACGAGGACTCAGCAATCCCATTACCATGGGTATCAAGACTAGAAAAGCTTAATGGGTAGGAAAGGGATAAGTGGTGAGGTTGCAGCAAGCGGCTAAGCATTGTACGTTGGCTAACTTACCAGTACAAGAATAAGATGAGAAGCTACGCAACGGTCGCAAACTAGTAATGATCAAGAAGTGATCCTGAACTACTTACATTCATACATAACCCAACCGTGTTCTCTTCTCGATCTTCGTCGAAAAGAGTCAGTCACGGTTACGCACGCGGTTGGTGTATTTTAATCCGGATGCGCCGGACATCGCCCGGTGAGGGAGTCCTGGACTAAGGGGTCCTCAGGCGTCCGACCTGTTATCCATGGGCCGGACTGATGGGCTGTGAAGACATGAAGGCCGAAGACTGCACCGTGTCCGGATTGGACTCTACTTGGTGTGGAGGGCAAGCTTGGTGACCGACTATGAAGATTCCTTCTTATGTAACCGATTCCATGTAAACCCTAGATCCCCCGGTGTCTATATAAACTGGAGGGGTTAGTCCGGAAAAGACAGATTCGTTACCATATTCATAGGCTAGGCTTTTAGGGTTTAGCCATTACGATCTCGTGGTAGATCAACTCTTGTAACACTCATATTCATCAAGATCAATCAAGCAGGAAGTAGGGTATTACCTCCCTAGAGAGGGCCCGAACCTGGGTAAACATCGTGTCCCCCGTCTCCTGTTACCGTCGATCCTAGACGCACAGTTCGGGACCCCCTACCCGAGATCCGCCGGTTTTGACACCGACATTGGTGCTTTCATTGAGAGTTCCGCTGTGCCGTCGCCAAGAAGATTGATGGCTCGCCTTGTTTTCAAGGATAATATCATCTTCGGAGGAGTCCTGGCCCCAGGCCAAACTCTCCGGCTGGGCGGATTCGTCATGACCGCCGGGTCGGCCCTTAAGCCGACGACGACCTCTCAAGTCATCAAAAATCGCCTCCGCGTCGATCCCGAATACTCCGCCCGCATGGATCCAATGGAGTTGTCATCGTTAAATGAACTCCTGGATCGCATGGCTGCCTTGGGGTCGCTACAGACTACGATCGGGTTGGGGTTAAACCCGACCAGAGAGAAATCAAAACTCCGCCGATCACCCATCAGATAGCGGTACTCGAGGAGTGGAGCAACTCTTCTGCTATATTGAAGACGAACTATGTTCGGATCTCCGATCTTGAAGGGCCGGATATTCTCCGGCAGAAAGGCGTGTTCCGTCCCCCGAACATGGAGTCGGACGATGAGCCTAAAAAATCAGTCGATATCCCGGAGCCCGAACTGCCAGGTCCGGTAGATCTTCAAACTCTGGATCCAAAATCGGGTTAGGGTTCGGATTTCGCTCCACCCACCCACCCACCCAGACATAGACGCTCTCATGAGAATCAAACAAAAGTCTCAGGAAACGGTCCACCACTTCTGGGCCAGATCCTCCTTGTCAAAAATAAGGTAAAAGATTGCCGCGACGAAGGCGTGATAGCAGCATTCCGCAACAATTGCGCGGACGAAGGTATCCGCAAGGCCGTCAATCGCCGCCGCATAGTAAAGTTCGCTGACTTAGCAACTATCGTACAAAGTACAGCGCAATGGAAAGCGCCTGGAAAATTCAGGCAGCCCGCTGGGAACCGTCGGTCCCAACCCAACTCATCCTACAGGCGAAAAGGACGCACCCCTGTGGGATGCCCAGCCGAACAGTCAAAAAACATAAACCCATTATGCTGCACGGCACCGTTCTGGAGGGATGGCTTAATGGCCAATGTAAAACACACACGACGCTAGACACCGTGGCAACCCACAGCCTCAGAGGATGTTGGATACTTCGGCAGGTAGCCAAGAGTGGCGAGGACATCCTCATCAAGGGCACCCCAGAACAACACCCTCCAGCAAACGACGACAATAGAGTATTGACAGTCTTCGAGACATTCGCTTCAAACAATAAGCGTAAAAGGGCACTGCGCGATCTCGCCGAAGTTTTCCAGGTCGCCGCAATTAACCCCTGGAACGACACGGCCATAACCTTTAATGCCAGTGACGAACCTAAATACAGAACAGTCCGAGCGCCAGCTGCATTAGTCCTCAGTCCCATCGTGGACGGTTTCTGTCTCACAAAAGTCCTCATGGACGGCGGCAGCAGACGAAACCTCATTTACGAGGACACGCTCCACAAGATGGAAATAGACAGGAGCCACATCAAGAAAAGCAGCACCACCTTTCGAGGTATCATTCCCAGCCAGGAAGCACGGTGTGTGGGAAAAATTACACTTGATGTGGTATTTGGCACGCCGAAGAATTATCGGTCCGAAGAAATAACTTTCCAGGTGGCCCCTTTCAACAGTGGATACCACGCCCTGTTAGGGCGAGAGGCCTTCATGCGCTTTCAAGCCATACCTCATTATGGGTATATGAAGCTAAAAATGCCCGGGCCTAATGGAATAATCACCCTCATCAGCGATCCAGATATAGCACTCCGCGCCGAGAACAAAACCGCATCCTTGGCCCTCGAGGCATTGTCTGAGGCCCTTGCGGCTGAAGAACTAACCGCACTACGCTCCACTGTGGATAGAGATGATGTCATCCTGGACAAACGACCTAAATCCACTTCCTTCAAGCCAGCAGAAGAAACGGTCAAATTTCAGGTCCATCCAACAGACCCGAAGAAGACAGCTTCCATCGGAGCGCAACTCAGCCCCACAGTAGACGCCGCACTACGAGACTTCTTGCGCGAAAACTGGGATATATTCGCATGGCACCCCTATATGCCAGGAATCCCGCGCGAGTTGGCCGAACACAGCCTCAACATACTAAAGGGATATAAACTGGTCAAGCAAACACTGCGGTGCTTTTCTGAACCCAAACGACTAGCTATGGGTGAGGAGCTAGCCAAACTCATCGAGGCCAGATTCATCACAGGTATTAAACATCCGGATTGGCTGGAAAACTTGGTAATGGTACCAAAGAAGGATAAATCCTGGCGCCTATGCGTCGACTTCAAAGACCTTAACAAGGCTTGCCCTAAGGATCCCTTCCCTCTTCCACGCAGTGATCAAATCATTGACGCTATCACAGGACACTACTCGTTGTGCTTCCTTGATGCATATTACGGATACCATCAAATCAAAATGAAGTAGTCTGATCAAGCCGCAACAGCATTCATTACGCCGTACGGGCCATTTTGCTTCAACACCTTGCCCTTCGGGCTCAAGAACGCCGGCGCCACCTACCAGCGCATGATCCAAACATGCCTCGAGAAACACATCGGCAAAACAGTGGAGGCCTACGTAGACGACGGCGTCATTAAAACTAGACACGTTGAAACACTAATAGATGACTTGCGTCTCACATTCGACAACCTCTGCACATACGACATCAAGCTTAACCCGGAAAAGTGCGTCTTCGGCGTCCCCGCCGGTAAACTACTAGGCTTCATCGTTTCCAACAGAGGAATTGAAGCAAATCCAGCCAAAATCCGAGCTCTATCGCAGTTGGCCACGCCAACCGAACTCAAACAGGTCCAAAAACTCGCCGGGTGCGTGGCAGCTTTAAGCCGCTTTATCTCCAGGTTGGGGGAAAAGGCACTACCCCTTTATCGCCTTCTGCGGCGCACCGATAACTTCGAATGGACAGACGCAGCAACAGCCGGACTGGAGGAAATAAAATCCCTTTTGGCAAGCAACCCAATCCTAGCTGCGCCAAACGTCGGCGAACCAATGCTCCTATATATATCGGCAACTCACCAGGTGGTGAGCGCCATACTCGTCGTCGAACGAGAACAGGACAGACACAAATTTCCGCTCCAGAAGCCGGTATACTATGTATCCACCGTCCTCACACCATGCAAATCCCGGTACCCTCACTATCAGAA
Organism: Triticum aestivum; assembly: GCF_018294505.1. Taxonomy (NCBI): domain Eukaryota; kingdom Viridiplantae; phylum Streptophyta; class Magnoliopsida; order Poales; family Poaceae; genus Triticum; species Triticum aestivum. Next base: position 235,570,949 of record NC_057799.1, read on the forward strand.
GATAGCATATGCAGTCTTCATGGCATCTCGAAAATTGCGACACTACTTTCAGGAGTGTTCGATCACGGTGGCTTCCGAAGTGCCCCTCAATGATATAATCAACAACGGGGATGCAACGGGCCGGATTGCCAAATGGGCCATTGAGCTCCTGCCATTCGACATCACGTACAAACCACGACGAGCCATCAAATCCCAAGTACTGGCTAACTTCATCGCCGAATGGACAGAGGCTGAACTCCCTAAAGAGTACGGCGCATATTCCGACTGGGTCATGCATTTTGACGGCTCCAAAATGTTGGCAGGGCTAGGGGCAGGCGTCGTATTAACATCCCCCATAGGAGATATCGTCTAGTACGTACTCCAAATATTATACACAGACTCCAACAACGCAGCCGAATACGAGGCCTTGCTACGTGGCCTTCAGATGGCCGTATCAATGGGCATACAACGCCTGGAGGTGCGCGGGGACTCAAACCTTGCAATATCCCAAATTAATGGAGACTTTGATGCCAAAGATCCAAAGATGACAGCTTATCGCAATGCCGTTTTGAAAATGTCGGCTCGGTTCGAGGGGCTCGAATTTCATCACGTTGCCCGCGAATGTAATCAGGCGGCAGACGTCCTTGCTCGCATCGGCGCTAAGCGCAACCCCGTCCCACCTAACATCTTCCTCGAAAGGCTCTTCAAGCCATCCGTGGTGTGGCAAGGGGGAGATAGCAACGACAGTCCCGTTCCGAACACAAACACAGATAGCGAACATGCCGATATCATCGGAGGCTCAGCCACCGAAATAACACCATCGGCCCACCTCATCATGGAAGTAATTGCCCCGTGGACTGAACCATTCTTGGCCTACTTTAATAGGAAGGAGCTCCCAGAAGATCAGAACGAGGCTCGCCGCATAGTCCGGCGTTCGAAGGCCTATAAAGTTCACGAGGGAGAGCTCTACAAGAAAATCACTACCGGAGTCCTTCAAAGGTGTATCTCTGTAACGCCCACGATGCGGCTATATCTCCCACGTGTCGAGGCACGACTTAGAGGCATAACCGCATAGTGGTTTTGTCGCAAGAAGGGTCATCTTCACACAATCCCATGTAATGAACAAGAATGGGATAAAGAGTTGGCTTACAATCGCCACTTCACACAATACATAAATATCATCATACATCATCCAAAATACAATCATATAGACCGACTACGGTCAAAATCCAGATGAAAATAAGACAACCCCAGATGCTAGATCCCCGATCGTCCCAACTGGGCTCCACTACTGATCATCAGGAAAAGACACATAGTAACGACCACGTTCCTCGTCGAACTCCCACTTGAGATCGACGCCATCGTCTGCACTGGCATCGTCGGCACCTGCAACTGTTTTGGTAGAATCTGTGAGTCACGGGGACTCAGCAATCTCACACCCGCGAGATCAAGACTATTTAAGCTTGTAGGAAAAGATGGTGCAAAGAGGTGGAGCTGCAGCGGCAAAAGCATATATGGTGGCTAACTTGCGCATATGAGAGCGAGAAGAGAAGCAATGGAACGGACGTCATCTAGCAATGACCAAGAAGTGATCCTGAACACCTACTTACGTCATACATAACACAGACCGTGTTCACTTCCCGGACTCCGCCGAGAAGAGACCATCACGGTTACACACGCACTTGGTGTATTTTAATTGGGTCAAGTGACAAGTTATCTACAACCGGACATTAACAAATTCCCATCTGCCTCATAACCGCGGGCACGGCTTTCGAAAGATAATACCCTGTAGGGGTGTCCCTCGACAATGGTAAAACAAGACCAGCAAAGCCCCCTAATGTGCCGAAAAATCCCGATAGGAGCTGCACATATCTCGTTCTCAGGGCACAACGGATGAACACTACGTACAGCTAAAACCAATCCTCGAGTTTCCCCAAGGTGGCGCTGCAAGTGGCTCTAGTTTGGACCAGCACTCAGAGGAACACTGGCCCGGGGGTTTAAAAAAAGATGACCCTCGGGCTCGCGAAAACCCGGGGGAAAAGGCTTAGGCGGCAAATAGTAAAACCAAAGTTGGGCCTTGCTGGAGGAGTTTTATTCAAGGCGAACTGTCAAGGGGGTCCCATAAATCACCCGACCGTGTAAGGAACGCAAACTCAAGGAACATAATCCCGGTATAACAGTAACTAGGGCGGCAAGAGTGGAACAAAACACCAGGCATAAGGCCGAGCCTTCCACCCTTTACCAAAATATATAGATGCATTAATTAAATAAGAGATATTGTGATATCCCAACATATTCATGTTCCGACATGGAACAAAATTCAACTTCACCTGCAACTAGCAACGCTATAAGAGGGGCTGAGCAAAAGCGGTAACTTAGCCAAACAACGGTTTGCTAGGAAAGGATGGTTAGGGCTGACATGGCTACAATGGGAGACATGATATAGCAAGTGATAGGTAGTGGAGCATGGCAATAGAGCGAACAACTAGCATAGCAAAGATAGAAGTGATTTCGGGGGGTGGTCATCTTGCCTGCAAGATTCTCAGAGTTGTCGAAAGCTTGATCCTCGTAAGCGTACTCGACAGGTTCCTCGTTCACGAACTCGTCTCCCGGCTCTACCCAAGACAAGAACACAAACAAACGGAACCACAATCAATCAACGAGAAATGCACAAGCAACATGATGCAAAACATGTATGATATGCAAGATATGATATGCGATGCATATGCATATGCGTGCTCCGGAAGGAAAATGATGAACATGGCAGTAACTTGGCAAACCAAGCATGCTACTGGAAAGATGAGATGATTTCGGTCAAAATCGATATAAAGATCACCGGAATCGGATGCACGGTTTGCAAATGGCAAGCAAAACAAGAATGACACTAATCTGCGATAAACAGCAAGATAGCACTTAAAATGCAACAAACAGCAATGCTACAGCACCCCAACATAGCAACAAAGCACATGGCAGTAATCTACAGGCGATGCTTGACAAAAGATGAACACTGAGCTACTGCTAGTTCACAACATATCAAGCTCAAATAAGCATGGCAAAAGTGCAAAAGATTACAGGTTCACAGACTTGGTGAAAAACTGGACATGGCAGTAAACAGCATCAGGTAGCAATGTTCAGAGCACGAAATCAACATGCTACAGGAAAGTAACATAGCAAAAGAAGGCATGGAAGTGTTCTACTAAATGCACATGACAAAAGTCCCTTACTGACCATAAGCCAAAAAGGAATAGAAGATATGATGGCAAGCATGTAAACATAGCAAGTTCCGTTATCAGGTTTCAGACTTAGCACAAAGCAGAGCATGGCAGAAATATTAATATGTAGGCCTCTTTGTGAGCTTGACGCACTCACTACAGAGAAATTCATGACAAACCAAGCATCCCTACAGCAATATGGCATGTTTATGAAGCTATCCATGGCAAGAACAATTACATAGCATGTATGGATCAACTACAATAAGCTTGGCAAAAATGCATATCATGTTAAGAATCTGCCAGAAATATTTTATAGCAAAAGTAGAGCAAGATTGAGTCATGTTATGGCACTCCATAATTGCAAACAATTGCAGGAATGGATCAATTACAACTATAGATACAAAATATCCTTACTAAACATCTCCAAAATATGCATGGATCTATCTGTAGCATCAAGTTTACATGGCAACAAAATTACAGCAGACAGACTTAGAGAAATCACCAAGTCCCTGAAATCAGAAATATTACGGGGCCTACTTTGCATGCTTGTGCTAGTCACCACAGAGATCACAAAAATACATGGACTATACCACTGGAAAGATGGCATGGCATACTTCAAAACACATGTAGAGCTCATGCTCAAAAGATGCACAGAATAAATGATACAAAAATGACAAATCTCCAAGTTCTGATAAGAACCAGAGAATAACAGCAACTAGCCCTCTTCCAACGAAGATTTGGGCATCAAGATTGGCTTTAATGAACATGGTGCAATTGAACAAAATGAAGGGCATCATGAGGCGAACAATTTGACATATTATACGCACGAATCGGAGCTACATGCACGGAGTTATCGCATCAGAAACAGGAGCACTTGCTGAGAATTTCCAGGACTTAGAAAAATTAGAGGGGGGGGGGGCGAGAAGTCAACGCACGTACGGTTCGAT
>NC_057799.1:235875790-236089458 GCF_018294505.1 Triticum aestivum
AAAGAAGGGGTGCCCCTTTGTACCCCTTTACCTGTGCACAGACAGTCGGAGCCATGCCCACGGCCGCACCAAGCAGGACAGAGGAGGTGAACCAAGGTAAAACCGAAGCCCAAGATACCCAAGGCAACGCGAAGGCCAAGAACACAAAGAAGCAGAAGGATGAAGCAGGCTCCCCCGTCAAGACTCTTGCCGGGGCAACTTTAGCAGCCCCGACAAGACTCTTGCCGGGGCGGCTTGCCCACACCAGCGGAGTGAGCCACCCTCGACCCCACGAGTTCCACCTCAACCAACCACGTTGGAACTAGGGTTCGGGAGGCACCTCCATGGTAGCATGCAGATCTTTGTCAAGACCAAGGAATATTCAAGATCATATGAGGATTAAAAGACAAAGGTCCTCGGCAAGATCCTTGCCGAGGAGAGCCACAAGACCCCCGGCAAGATCCTTGCCAGGGACGACAGCGCGCCAGGGCAAGACCCTTGCTGGGCCACCCGGCAAGGCCCTCACCAAGGATGCCAGCAGGGCCACTTCCAGGCCCGCACCAGCCAAGTCTCCACCACCGTTCGCATGCAGCTGCCAGCCCAACCAGCTGGGTAGGTACCTGCGTGGCAACATGCAGCTCCCAGGCCAACTCAGCAAGCGCCTGCGTGGCGGCATGCGGATCTTCGTGAAGACCCTACCACTGCGCCTCCTCAGCTGCCTGCCTGCCTACATGGCGCCGCACGCATCGCTGGCCAGGGCGTGTGTTGAATCAAGGTGGAGCGGTGACGGACGGGACGGGCCTCGCTCCCGTCCCCGATAAAGCTAGGGGACACCTTAGCGGTGCATTAAATGCGTCTTGTCCTATAATACGAACGATAAGCTTGTAGCACTGTGCGCCTTTCCACCTCCTGTGTGTCACTGTGGCAGCCCCTTTCAACTATAAAAGGAGGCCCATGGCGTACTAGAGAAGGATTCGGCCTTTTGAAACCACGCACCTACCATAGCTAGTTCGAGAGCTCAAGAACTCTCTAAAATACAGCCACCAAAGCAGGACTAGGGTATTATGCATCCTCGCGGCCCGAACCTGGGTAAACGATCCTTGTGCTAATTACTAATCCTGCTCTTCTCACAACCCTGCGCCCTAGTAACCATAGTAGGGATTCTTGTGATCCCATAGGTGTCGTCCCACACCGACATCTTTCGCGCGCCAGGTAGGGGCGCAATTGTGAGAATCTGGTCTAGTAGTTAGCCCAGCGTTTCTTCATCGCCATGGCTCCCAAGAAGAAGACGGCCACGGCGATCGGCTCGTCAGGGGCCGAACGGCCCGTGCCAGTACGGGAGAGTAGGGGCCCGGTCGCGGACAGAACCCGAGCCGCGGTCCGCGAGCACCAGCATCGCCCTGGCAGTCAGAGCCTGGCGAGTGGCGCCGTTCGCGTGCCAGGCGACGGGCCGCACGTCACCAAGTCTCAAGATGGGGCTGCCCCCCCCCCCCCCCCCGCAGGGGGCGGGGCCTTCCAGGAGTGTCGTTGTGCCACCCATGGGCGGCGCAGCAATTTCCAAGACGCCCACGCCGGCGACCATTGCGCGCTCTTCCCATGGTGTGTGCGACGAGCAGCGCTACCATGCCGGTGACCCTGGACACCGCCATGGGAAGAGCCCTATGTGTCGTCCGGAGGACGAAGGAGTTCAGCATGCCCGCCGAAGTGCTGGCAAAAATGGCGCGCAGCCGCTGGGTCATGATAGAGCTGCTTCTAACGTGGTTGAAGTCGAAGCGCGCCACGGTCCACGCAGCTATCGCCGCCACCCACGCCAGCAGAAGCTTTGGCGCGCGCGCAGCTGCTCCTCGACTTCCCTCCTGCTGCGAAGAAGCTCTACGAGTGGAAGGCCACCATACGGAGCCTCGTCGCCGTCGCCAACAAAGATGATCCGCAACCGACGGGACCCTTGGGCCGGCGCTCCACCGAGCCACCACATGCCAGCACTGGGAGGACCGGGGGTGCCGCGGTCACGGTGCACTCTCCTCCTTCTCGCCAGCCGGCGGGCGTCGGCTCGTCGTGATGACGCTTGTGATAACATCTCGATAGCGTCGTCCGACTCACGGACCCACCGCAAACAGCGCCAAGTTCTTCGAGAACGAGCTTACGAAGATGCTCGAACCACTATCGAGCGTTGGTGTGATACACGCCACCAGTCGGACAAGCGGGTGGGACCCGCTATGGACCACCCAGCACCGCGGGGCTCCGGCGGCCTACCTTACGAGGTGGGCTATCCAGCCTTTACCCGTGAGCTGCGGCAGTTCCAGTGGCCGTCCCACCGCATGTTCAAGCCCGACGTCGGCGAGAAGTATACCGGTAAGACCCATCCGACCGAGTTCCTCAGCATCTACACCATCGTGATGCAGGCTTCCAGAGCTCGCGACGACAAGGTGCTTGCCAATTACTTCCCGTTGGCACTAAAGCCCAATGTTATGTATTGGTTGATGCACTTGCCGGCGGATTCCATTTCTTCTTGGTTGGATCTGTGCCATGAGTTCGTTGGCGCCTTCACTGGAGGCCACCAAGCTCATGGCCAGGCCAGTGATCTGCATATCATTCCCCAGAAGGAAGGGGAAACCCTGCGCAAGTACAACTATAGATTCAGCCGGGTGTAGTACAACATCCTCGACGTTCATCCCGCCGCTCTGATCAGCACGTTCCATCAGAACGTGCGCAACCACAAGATGCGCGAAGAGCTGGCGATGACCAAGGTTAAGGATGTGGCCGAACTCTATGTTCTGGCCGATAGGTGCGCCCGTGCTGAAGAAGGAAGAAGTACCCCGGCGAAGACGCCGGTGCGGAAACCGACTCTATTGATGAAGACACCGCCGCCCCGACGAAGAAGGGCCAGCGTCGCAACAGGAAACGCAAGGGGAAGGCCGTGCTTGCCATTGAAGGGTCTGACGACACTGGCGCTGCCAAGAAGGTCAAGGCAGACGACCCCGTCAAGGAGATTGCCGGGTGCGTCGCCTGCCGGGCCATAGCAGCTGCCGACAAGCCAGGGGCTCCGGCAAGTAGTACTGCAAGATCCACCGCACCAAAGGCCACGACCTCCAGAACTGCCAGCAAGTCGAGCTGCTTGCTGAAAAGCAAAAGGCCGAGTATGAGAGGCAGGACAAGGAGAAGGGCCAGGATGGTGCCGAGGGATCCGACAAGAAGCGTGGCGGCCAACGAGGCCCCCGCGACAAGGACAGCCAGCAAGAGAGGCCCGCCCGGGGCCGTAACAAGAAGCAGGAAGACGATGATCATGAAGAGGACGACGAGTCCAGCAAACAAGAGTTCCAGAAGGCTACAGAGGCCATGTGCGTCGACGGTGGCGCCTCGCTGCATACTTCTCACCGCCAGCTCAAGCAGTGGGCGCGTGAGATTACAGCAGCGGAGCCGTCGTTCGACGCTCAGAAGCCGCTGAAGTGGTCCAGCACGCCCCTCATCTGCGACGCTGAGGACCACCCTGACTGCACAACCGCGGTCGGGTCTTTGCTGTTGTTGGTCTCGCCAACGATACGCAACCTCAAGGTGAACAAGATGTTGGTCGACGGCGGGGCCGGCCTAAACTTGACCTCGCCCGTTGGATCAAAAGGCTGCAAATCCTTGATGGAGACCTCGAGGAAATGGGCACGTTTCAAGGGGTGAATCCGGGGAGGAGCCAGCCGAAAGGGAAGGTCACGCTGCCTGTGACGTTTGGAGGGGAGTTGAACCACAGGACGGAGAGGATCGTCTTTGACGTGGCCGAGATCCCTTTGCCCTACAACGGGATCCTCGGCCGCCCGGCACTAGCCAAGTTCATGGCGGCGTCGCACTATGCCTACAACATGCTAAAGATGCCTGGGCCGTTGACCATCATCTCCGTCCCCTCCGACAAGAAGGACGCGCTGATCTGCGCCGATCAACTCTATCGGGAAGCAGTTGCAGCAGCTGCCGCCAAGGCACTTGCTCCTGCCGCTGAAGCCCCGGTTGGGAAGAAGAAGCCCGGCAAGACCTCTTGCACCCACTCCGGCAAGCGCACCTCCTCGGAGTGTTGTGCTACCGTCGAGGATGTGCTAGAGAGCTCTAGCGGCAAGGGCAAGAAATCCAGAGCTGAGCCACCGCAGACCAAGAAGGTGTCCGTCAGGGAGGATGGCATGGGAGGGGCTTTCACCATAGGCTCCACCCTCGACAGCAAATAGGAAACCGCGCTCGTCACCTTCCTGTGGGTGAATATCGACGTGTTTCCGTGGCAAGCATTCGACATCCCCGGTGTTCCCAGGGAGGTGATTGAGCACCACCTCGCTGTCTGTCCTCATGCGCGGCCCATAAAGCAGGTCAGAAAGCAGGCTCTGGAGAGGCAGGAGTTCATCACAGAGGAGATCAGGAAGTTGGAAGCGGCGGGTTTGGTGAGAGGAGTGCTCCATCCGACGTGGTTGGCTAATCCGGTAGTGGTGCGCAAGGCAAATGGGAAGTGGAGGCTGTGTATTTACTACACAGATATAAATTAGGCTTGTCCTAAGGACCCCTTCCCGTTGCCGCTCATCGACCAGATTGTCGACTCCACGGCCGGGTGTGATCTGCTGTCATTCCTCGACGCCTACTCGGGCTACCACCAAATCTTCATGACAAGAGAAGATGAAGAGAAGACAGCATTCATCACCCCATGTGGTACGTATTGCTTTTTACGGATGCCTTTGGTTGAAGAGTGCTGGCTCGACGATTGCAAGAGCTGTCCAAATTGGTTTTGAACCCCAGCTCCATAGAAATATGGAGGCATACATGGATGACATAGTGGTCAAAACCAAGGACGGGGCAACTCTTGTGCAAGATCTGGAAGAGATATTTGCCAACCTACGCAAGATCAACCTTAAGCTGAACCCTGAGAAGTGTGACTTCGGCGTTTTGTCCGGCAAGCTTCTCAGATTCTTTGTGTCGCAGCGTGGGATCGAGGCAAACCCAGACAAAATCAAGGCTATTGAATAGATCAAGGCGCCCAAGCGGATCAAGGATGTGCGTCGGCTCACCGGCTGCGTCACCACCATGAGCCGATTCATCTCCAAGTCTGCCGAGCGTGCCCTTCCCTTCTTCAAAATCTTGAAGAAGGCATGCCCGATGGAGTGGACCCCAGAAGCCGAGGCGGCGTTGCAGGATCTGAAGAAATACCTTTCCTCCATGCCAATACTGGTTGCGCCTAAAGCACAAGAACCGTTGCTGTTGTATCCAGCGGCAACAAATCAAGTGGTCAGCGCCGCACTGGTGGCACAGAGGGAGGTCGACGAGGAGGCAGTGGCGACAGCAGAACCAGCGGACGGCGAGCCAAAGATTCCCCCTGCAGGACCTGGTACCGGCAAGGCAAGGCCCCCGGCAGAGTGAGACGCCATCAGGGCAACGCCCGCACAGTCAAGGCGAAGTGGTGCAGAAGAAGAAGATGATGCAGCACCTGGTTTACTTTGTCAGCTCCCTCTTTTGCAGGGGGCTAGGTCGAGGTACTCCGGTGTGCAGAAATTGCTCTTCGCCCTCCTTATGGCCTCGAGGAAGCTGCGGCATTACTTCCAAGCACACGAGATCACTGTCGTCACCCGCCTCCCGCTACAACGGATATTGCACAACCCAGATGCAACCGGAAGGATTGTGGAATGGGCCTTGGAGTTGTCGAGCTTTGGGGTGAAGTTTCAAAGTACCTCAACAATCCAGAGCAGAATTTTGGTAGAGTTCATTGCGGAATGGACCTCAACACCTGACAAAGAAATCCAAGAGACCGCTCTCCTCGGCAAGGAAGCGGACCGCGACTGGATCATGTACTTTGATGGGGACTTCTCGCTGCAAGGCACTGGTGCCGGTGTGCTGCTTGTCGTACCCACGGGAGAGCACCTCAAGTATGTGATCCAGATGCACTTTCCCAGGGAGATGTCCACAAACAACACTGTTGAGTACAAGGGGCTGCTTGCTGGTCTCAGGATCGCGGCAGACCTCGGGGTGAAGAAGCTCATCGTCAGGGGTGACTCGCAGCTTGTCGTCAGACAAGTCAATAAGGATTACCAGAGCCCATTGATGGAGGACTACGTAGATGAAGTGAGGAGGCTGGAGGAGCGCTTTGACGGTATCCAAGCGAAGCACGTTCCCCGAGTGGAGAACGACATCACCGATTACCTGTCGATGCGTGCTGCATTCAAGCTACCTGTGGAACCTGGTACCTTTTTGCTCCGGTTAACTCAGCCATCCGTCGAACCATCAACGGGGCGGAACGAACGAAGGAAGTTAGGTCCCGACAAGTACTTTCCCGCCGAGCCCCCTGGGGCTGCCGGCAAGGATGCTGCCGTGGACGCTGAGCCTGCCAAAGAGCAACTGGCTCCGGCAGGGCGTCAAGCCCTGGCCGTGGAGACAGCCACTCCCATTGTAGAGGAAATGCCTTTGGTCCTTGCCGTCGAGCCCCAGGCTCCGGCGTGGGTGCAGCATACTGTCCGATTCCTCCAAACAGGGGAACTTCCTGAGTAGCAGGAAGAAGCGCAAAAAGTAGCCCGTCGGTCTGCCCTGTATCAGTTCATTGATGACGTCCTGTACAGGGGAAGGCCGAACGGTGTGAAATTTAAGTGCATCCCCCGGGAGGAAGGACTGGAGCTGTTGGCAGAGATACATGGAGGCATATGTGGCTCCCACATAGGGTCGAGGGCCCTTGCTGACAAGGCGTTCCGGCAAGGTTTCTTCTGGCCCACCGCCCTCCAGGATGCGATGAAACTAGTAACCAGGTGTGAAGCGTCTCAGTTCCATTCAAAGAAGCTTCATCAACCAGCTCAAGCCCTTCAAACGATCCCTCTCTCCTGGCCATTCTCGGTCTGGGGGCTCGACATACTGGGCCCTTTCCCCCGTGCTGTCGGGGGCTTTGAGTACTTGTACATTGCAATCGACAAGTTCACAAAGTGGCCAGAGGTGGAACCAGTGAGGAAGGTGACAGCACAGTCAGCCGTCAAGTTCTTCAAGGGACTAGTCTGCCGTTTTGGTGTGCCAAACAGAATCATCACCGACAATGGCACGCAGTTCACAAGCCACACCTTCATGCAGTACATTCAAGACCTCGGCAGCAAGGTCTGTTTTGCTTCCGTGGCACACCCCCGGAGCAACGGCCAAGCAGAGAGGGCGAATGCTGAAGTGTTGCGAGGCCTGAGAACGAAGACCTTTAACAGGCTGCACAAGAGCGAAAGGCGCTGGATTAATGAGTTGCCGCCGGTTCTTTGGTCGATCAGGACGACACCAAATTGAGCCACCAGTCAGACACCCTTTGCCCTAGTATATGGGGCGGAGGCAGTTCTCCCCACGAAACTCATATACGGGTCACCTTGAGTGCTCGCTTATGATGAGCTTGAGCAAGAGCAGTTGTGGCAAGATGACGCAACGCTCCTTGAGGAAGATCGTCTTCGGGCGGCTGTGAGAGCAGCACGCTACCAGCAAGCCTTGCGCCGCTACCATAGCCGCAAGGTTCATGCTCGAAGCTTTGAGGAAGGCGACCTTGTTCTTCAGCGCGTTCAGTCGGCCAAGAATTCCAACAAGTTGACCCCGGAGTGGGAAGGCCCTTATCGGGTAATACGAGTCACCAGGCCTGGCGCAGTCCGCCTGGAGACCGAAGACGCTGTTCCAGTGAGCAACTCCTGGAACATCGAGCATCTTCGCAAGTTTTACCCATAAGGCGCGGCTTGCCGGGCCCCCCGACAACCCACCTTTTGTACAAGCCTTGCCGGCAAGCATGTAACCCTTGGTACAACGACAGGCGTAGACCCTGAGCACAAATAAATGAAGCGCTGGCGCCCTAAGTTATAGCATGCATGGTAGGTCGAGTCTCTTCCTTGGTTAGGGTTGATAGTGCTTAGCGGCGACTAACCCCTAGCCTAGAGGTCGAGTGCGCGTCTCTCTATTCTTTTCTGCCCTCCTTTGGTTCGCAGGGCACATGGGCACTTCTGCTGAGCTACTTGGAAGAAAGGGAACGGACCGGCGTCCCGACCCCAGCGAACTAGAGTTGCCGGGGGCTGCAAGTACAAGGATCCAACCGCGGCGAGACAAGGTTGCCGGGGGCTGTAGATCCAGATAAGTCTTTCATCCTCTGTCATGCATTTCGGTACGGAACTGGGACATGTGAAACCTCGTTTTATCTCCAGGCTACTGTGCCCCCCTTTTTCCTATACCTAAGGATTATCTCCTGGGTCCGGATTTGGTTGTAGCCGCGGAGGCAAGGAGATAGAACGAGGAGCCTAAGCTCACTTCATCCCTGCCTCCGCCAAGGGCGCGAGAATGGTCGAACGAAGTGAGGGGGACAACAAGGCCTGTTGCTGGGCGAAAAACGTTTATCTTAAATAGTAACAAGGATTCGCTCCTTGTCGCGGGGTCCACCCACGAACGAAAAACCCGGCAAACATCCCTTTTTCATTAAAAACATCCCACACAGGTATAGTCCGTACGGAATGAAAAGCATGAGCAAGGGGATTACAAGTTCTAAATTTAAAGAAGGCCCGAAGGCTTACAAACTAAAAAAGAGATGAGATTCCCGTAATCCCTTTCTTGTCCCTCTCCTTAGGAGGTAGGTCAAGAAGGCGAAAGCGAAAACGGGGCGCCTAGGCGAGCTACGAGCAGAAGAAAGCACCAAGAGAACACCTCTGTGGATACCCAAGGGTGGGCTGATGATGACGGTGCCAGGAAAGGAGCTGGAAGACAAGGCGGCAGGACGCCGGACATGCGACGAAGGCGTCGGTGTCCGCATACTCTGAGTTGACGGCCTCGCCGCCCACCCTCTTCCCCTTCCGCAGCCTCCCGACGCCAGCCGCCCAAGGAGACGGCCCCGAGAAGTTCAAGGAGCTGGCCCCTCCCACGGCAAAACTCCACCGGAGGAGCGGCCAGGTGCAGATGCTGCTGCTGCTGCACCCGCCCAGGCGCGGGGCGTCCGGAGCCTAGTCGGATGTCACAACCCTAGTTTAGCCTTTGCTTGTCCTTGCATGATCATCATGTCTAAATTCTGAAAATTGAATCAAGGGAATTTTCAAAGCCTCAGAAACCTTTTAAAAATAATCAACATTTAATTCTCATCAAATGAGTCCAAAGAAATGTTCCTGTTACTCTGTGAAAATATTGGTAAGAGGTAAAATTCAAACCAATATTTTTGGAATCATAGAAATATTTATTTTGGGCCTTTGACTTAAATCAATGACATATTTGAGTTGAATTTATTTCTGTTATATAAGGAATAAAGTTCAAATATTTTTGTAAGTTGCCTGTGACCTTGGACTAGTTCCTGAGCTCACATAACAATTTACAGAAAGTTCAAAAAATGATTTGATGTTTTAAAATCAATCAAAACCAATTGCAGAAAATAGAAAACATAAATAATTGAAAAACCAGAGAAAGAGAGAGAACCTACCTGGGCCACTTACCTGGCGCCCCACCACGGCCCAGCAGAGACCCAGCCCACTGGCCTCTGCCAGTCATCACCAACCTCCTGCCAGGACGACAGCGCGTGCGTAGCCGCCGCGCGCGAGCACACGCTCCGCCACCACCTGCTTGCCGCCGAGCTTCTGGACGCCCTGTACGCCGACGCCCACCCCCTGGAACCCTCTCACTCTCTCCCGACCTCTTCCCCCTCCTCTGCTCTCTCTCCCTCTCGCGCCCGAGCGCAGCCGCAGCCGCGCCGCCGTAACACCGCAGCCATCGTGCCTCCCTCGTCTCCCCGTGCTGTCCACGGGCTCCGCCTCCATCTCCCGCGACTCTCCATCAATTCGCACGACGCCAGACGCCCTGCATCACCCTCCGCACTGCTATCCTCGCCGCCTCTGCCTCGAGATTTCCGGCGACCTCCCGTCGTCATCGGCCCCTCCCCGAGCATGCCGAGGCCACCCCTGCACTCCCCGTGAGCTCCTCTTCCTTCTCCCACTAGCCATGTCACTCGAGCTGCCCCCTAACCCCGTTGGCAATCATGGTCGGGAGCTCGGCTCCGCCGGCCATGTCGCCACCGCAGCCACACCAACGGGAACCCGCAACCGAGCACGCCACCGTGGTCAGTGCGTCCTCAGGAGACGAACGCGACCAACCCCGGCCCCTGCCATGCACCATAGCCCTTTCTCCCCTCCCCGCCGAACTCCGGCAGCCGCTGTCGAGCTCGCCTGCATCGCTTCCGGCGTCCCCTTGTCCAACCACCTGCACCACTGGATGCGGCAGCTCCCCAGCTACGCGTAGCATGTCTCCGCCATCAATTTGGTCACCGGAGGACCAAATCCGAGGCCCTCCGCTGCGTCTGGCCTCACCGGCGTCAAGTCGCCATCGGGTTTGACCCCGCTGACCAGGGGGTTGACCTCCCCTGGGTCCGGACAAGTGGGCCCAGAGCCCTGCTAATTTTAGTTTAGCGCTAATTAACTTTTAGTTAACCAGCTAAGTCACTGGCATGTGGGCCCACGCCCTAATTAACTTAGGTTAGTATTTAACTTAGCACTAATTAACTCTGTTAATTAGCTGTGACACTGACACGCGGGCCCACTGGTCAGGTTTGACTTGGATCGTCCCCGTTGACCGCTGACGTCACAGTGATGCAGTGCTGACGCAGTTAATTATTTTCTGGATTTATTCTTCTTCAGGAAATTCTAGAAAATGGAGCTAACTTTTAAAAATCATAGAAATTAATCTGTAACTCCAAATGCAAAGTGTTATATATGAAAAATGATCAGAAAAATCCAATCTATCCATATGTACTGGTTTCATGCATGTTTAAACAAGTTACCTTGTTGTTTAGTGCAAAACATGATAAGGCACTATTTAAGATCACAAATGAGTTAGAACTTTGAACCTTTGGTTCAAAATGGCTCAAACCCATCTGGTTGTAGTTGCATTAGCCCAACAAACTCATTTTGCCATGTCATGATCATGCATCATATCGCTGCATTGCATTGATTGTGTTCCTTCTTGTTTGCCGGTATTTGTTCCCCTTCAGTAGACGTGGTTCCGACGATGAGTTCGATGACACCGATGAAGAGCTATATTATCTTCAGAAGTGCCAGGAAAGCAAATCCTCCTTCTTCATTCTGATACAATCCCACTCTCTCGCTCCTGCTCTCTTTTACTGCATTAGGACAACAACGATTCATTTGTTACTTGCTGCGTTAGTTGAACCCCTTTTCCTCTGCATGACCTGTCATTGCCACAATAAAATAGATGAAACCCACTAGCATGAGTAGGAGTTGTTTGAGCCCTGATGTGCCTACTCATTCATGCTAGTTTGTCGTGCCTGCTACTGCTTAGAGTTGAGTCAGGTCTGATTCATCGGGAATGAATTGGAATGGTGATGAACATGTCCTACTGTGTGTGAGCTAAGTGTGTGAACACGATTTGGTAAAGGTAGTGGTGAGAGGCCATGTAGCAGTACATGGTGGGTTGTCTCATTGAAACTGTCCTCAGGAACTGAGTTCTGTGTTTGTGATCCATGAACAACTCTACCACACATTGGGATCCTTAATTGACTCTCTCGGCTTCTTAACCACCCTTGTCCTCTGTCCCGGAGTTGCAAGTAGTTTCTGGTGTTTGTAGTATGTTGGAGGCCATGCGCAGCGCTGACCCGCGGGGTGGGCTGTGATGCGGTAGGCACGTGGCATGGTTTACCGGGCTCCCGTTTGGTGTCTCGGGAACCCTGCTCACATCGTTCGGGGCCGTATGTGGAAACTTCGGCCGGGCTCCCTGCGGATGGAACCTGAATAGGCGATAAACCTGGACTAGAGACTTGAGTGTTTAGGTAGGCCATGGCCGACTCCCTCGCCAGGCTTCCGCTTGAAGGTTGCCGAGATACATGATGTGTACATGGCAGTAAGTGGCGAGAGCGTGTGTGAATAAGTACACCCCTGCAGGGTTAACATCATCTATTCGAATAGCCGTGTCCGCGGTAAAGGACTTCTGGGTTGCCTGTACAGTTCATAGACAAGTGAAAGTGGATACTCTAGAATGCGCAAGATAAGCGTGAGTGCTATGGATGGCGTTCTCGTAGGTAGACGAGAGCGGATCCATAGTGGTGTATTGAATGGTGAATATGTGGACTCCTGTGCGCCACCTCAAAAGAGTTACTTGCAGTCATAGTTTAGGATAGCCACTAAGTCAAAGCTGGCTTGCTGCAGTCAAACTCCACCACCCCATTTGTTGATAGTGATGCATATGTAGCTAGTTCTAATGTAAGTCTTGCTGGGTACATTTGTACTTATGTTTGCCTATTTTATGTTTTGCAGAGAGACGTCAGTCTCGCTAGTAGTTCCGTGTGGACTTCGACGTTTAGCTTAATACCTTAGCTACGATCTTGTGCCCTTGGCAGGGACTTGTAGATAGTCAGGCTTCTCAGTCTTTTTCATTTCTAGATGTCTGTACTCAGACATGTTAAGCTTCCGCATGTGCTTTGACTTGTATCCTCTGAATGTTGGGTCATGAGACCCATGTTTGTAATATCTCGCTCCTCAGAGCCTAATGAATAAATACTTGAGTCGTAGAGTTTTGTTGTGATGCCATGTTGTATTTACACATATCGAGCATATTGTGTGTATGATTGAAATGCTTGGTATGTGTGGGATCCGACAACCTAGTTGTTTATCCTTGGTAGCCTCTCTTATGGGGAAATGTAGTCTTGTGCTTCCATGAGCGATAGTATTCCACTACAGCCCGGTTCACCGGAGTCCCGCTAGCCCAGCACTACTGCTCCGAAACACTTGACTGGCTAGCATGTGATTCACTTCGTTCCTGTGTGTGTCCCTTCGGGGAAATGTCACGCGGTGACATCTGGAGTCCTGCCTAGCCTGCTACAGCCCGGTTCACCGGAGTCCTGTTAGCCCAGTGCTACAGCCTGGATTCGCACGCTGCTGACCGACAGGATCGATGTTGATTCATGTATGCTTGTCCCCATAAGTTAGTGCCACTTTGGGTTCACGACTAGTCATGTCGGCCCGGGTTCTCTGTCATATGGAAGCTAGCGACACTATCATATACATGAGCCAAAAGGCGCAAACGATCCCGGGCCATGGTAAGGCGACACCCGTGGGAATACCGTGCGTGAGGCCGCAAAGTGATATGAGCTGTTACCGGCTAGATCGATGTGACTTGGAATCGGGGTCCTGACAGCTTTGGTATCAGAGCCTGACTGCCTGTAGGATTACCAAGCCAAACTGGTCGAAGTTGAGTCTAGAAATGCTTTAGTTATATAAGGGAATTGATTGTGGAAGGCAACGTAAGGCTCTTTTTACTCCTTCTACCTTATGCCCTTCTGATCTGAGTCAACCTCATCTTTTCTACGGGGATTAAGAACTAGGCCTTCTCATCTCTCTATTAGGATGACGAGTTACTATGATAGAGACTTATAAGATTGATGGATTCAAGTCTCAGTTCAGTTTCTACTACTTTCGTATGTTCATAGTTCGCCTCAGAACCTTGATATGATGATGTTAAGTGGTTACGCCACTATTTTGCAGGATGTCTCAAATCTTTTTGAGCATTTACAGCCGCTATGCTGTCCGAGTCATCCCAGGTTTCTAAACAGTCTGATGCATTTGCAAATTCCTTCTTACCGTTCTGAAGTTCCTTTGTGCCAGATCAACCACACTAACTAGTGTGTTGAGGTACTTCATTGCCTCAACATTTGTGTTGGAGCTATTATTATGACCCTAGGTGTCTAGAGTATCACCTAGTAACCTAGCCATGTTTTGTGTTCCTAGTGTGATGATTCTGGGCATTATTCTCGGAAGCATCCTGTGATGCTACTTAGTAGTAGGTACTCTACTCCTGGGTTTTTGAGCCCAAAATTCACCCTACTTACTCCATGTTGATAGTGTTTGCTAGTTCCTTTAGGATATTAGTAACCTTTGCGATAGTCCTCAAGGTCCGTGGTATTTCCTTCTTCCAAATACCATGAACTAGTTATGGTGGAAGTTCCTCGTTGAACCGAAAGATCACAACAAGAGTGCTCTCGATGAGTTCCACACTCTATATTGTGACTCTGCCAGATTACCTTTCTGAATGAGTTATCCGGAAGAAATATGTTGAACTCGTTCGACATGCTAATCTATGCATCCACAACTCAGAAAATCGTATGTACCTTTGAGTTGTCCCTCTTTAATTGTAATTCGGACTTCATCTATCAGTTGATAGTCAAGAGCATGTGTGCATTCATGTTCATTGATGCCAATTACTCTTGTGGTCCGTCAAGCCATTCTATTCTGGAATGACTAGGAGAAACAAACTCCAGTACCTCGTCAATATCTAGGATTCGGTCAAGGTAGTTGTATTCTGTGGATCAAAATGCCAATCTAGCCTTTTCTCTATTCTACCTTGAAGTGTTACCATCTTTATGTCAAGAATGTCATGAGAATTGCACCACCTCATATGAATTCTTGACGGAGTGATACTTCTTGCCATCATTATTCATTCCTCGGTTCCGTGTTGTTGTAACCGGAATGCCGAGAAGTTAATTGTGATGTGTGAAATCAATACTCCGAGCAACTTGTTGCTTGGTAGTAAATGGACAATACTCTCATTCTTAGCATGCTGGTTATTGATCATCATCCTAAGATTGATCGTGCTACCTAGTCCTTATTTCAGGTGCACTCTTCGATCAATGAGTTATGATTGTGTCAATCCCTCGCTCTTTTGATAATACCATCTTGCCTTTAAAAGCAAGATTGTTCTCGAGCTTAGTAACATACCGGTGGTTTGTGATTTTCCAGATATCTTCTCGGAAGTGTGACCAGGTTGTCACCTGACCGCTATGTTGAGTTCGTGATCAAGTTGGTTTCTTGTAAACCACCCCTTCTCCAAGAATCTGTGTTGGATACCCCTGAGCTAGTTGGTTAAGCTAAACAACAACTTAGAGAGTTGGAAGATAAAAGCCTATCTAACTTAGTTCATTTCCAAAGGGATATCTTGTGTTTGTGTGTTTGTTGTAGAAATATGATTTCTTCATCGATTGGTCCTCGTGATCAGTTGTTGAACCTATCGTCTTGCCCAAACCTTGATTTGAGTGTGGGCCATCGTCAAATCAAGTTAGAACCAACGATGTCCGTAATGTTGTCTTACCCGTGGTTGATTCCTCGAGCATACACCATTACATCTTTTGGTCTAACCAATACTATCACATTGTTCACATAATGGTGGAAGTCCAGTGATATGGAAATTCCGATGAGTTGTTGTTGAGCCCATCAGCGGCATTTTATCTCCCCCATGATTCGTGTTGAACATTAAGCTAGTGTTGGAAACTTTTATAAGCTTCATCTTCATGTCCCGTTCATGAAATACATGTTTGGTGTAAGAAGTGACTTTCTCCAAGTTCACGTGCATTATGTGCAAGTTGCCGTCGTGAATTGAGAAAGATTGTTTTTTGCTTTCTCCGGAATCATCCCAAGTTAGTCATGCATGTGTGAAGTATTCCATGGTTTGATAGGCTCGCTACCTCACTCCATGTGTAATCCCTAGCACACCAAGCCACTGATTGATTTGTTCAAGGAAAAGAAGTTCATAAGTGCTAATCCTTAAGGACCCAAAGGTACATGCGCAGGACTTCGCTCTCCGCAATGATGGTTCCCAATCAGAACTCGGTAGTGTTTCGTTGTAAGACTACCACGTGGTCATGCTTGTCTTGAACAACATGTACACATGTATGTAGCAGAACCAGCTCATGTTTTGGAGCTTACTACCGTAGTCCATTTCCCGAGAATCTCGCAACGTCATCTCATCGATTTGTGTTGCAAACCTTCATTTTTCTTTCTAGACTTGATGAGTCTGGAATATCCTGACACCAACCAGATCTGAATCTCAGGCAGATATGATGGTTGGAACATTCCCAACATCTACATTTTGTTCCCAGCTTGCACCGCCATTGTGCCAATTCCCATGCGCTGCCCTCTCAGTAATTGTTGTTCAAAAGTGGTCCTACCATGGGTCCCATCCATTTCCGATGATAAGCAAAATCATCCATCGCATTATCTGCAACAAGGTAGTCCACATCATCCATTCAAATCCGGATATGACATTCTTCCGAACTCCTTCAAACGGTCATTTGTGAATTTCCATAGGCTGGTATAGAGAGTTCCAATGATCTCAATATCAAAAGTAATTCTTTTTGCCACTTAAGGGAATAATTTTACGAATCACCTTCCCCAAGGTGCCCCGTTATGGGATCATGGCAATTATTTTCCTCGCCACCTTGACACCATCCACCATCTCTCTAAGCGTGGAATTGTTGCCCACCAAATCAAACCTCGTCGTTTGTTATTCCATCCCTCTCTATGTGTTTTGTGTCTCAACTCGAGATGTTTCAACATCTCATTTCGCGAGTTGATCTTGTATAGCTCGATCTTTGAGAAGATCAATCCTAGTAGAGTTACTTTCTGTTGTCATCGCGTGGATGAAGATCTCAAAAGCGAGGATGTCAAGATCAATGTATGCAACGAATCAACAACCTTATGAGGTGCAACCTGGATTGCGAAGAATGTGTTGGTCCTGTGCCCCCACTGTCTTCTTACCTCACGTCTTGAATCTCGCGATGAGATTCTTGTTTAGTGGGGGTGAGTTGTCACAACCCTAGTTTAGCCTTTGCTTGTCCTTGCATGATCATCATGTCTAAATTCTGAAATTTCAATTGAGGGAATTTTCAAAGCCTCTAAAACCTTTTAAAAATAATCAAAATTTAATTATCATCAAATGAGTCCAAATAAATGTTCCTGTTACTCTGTGAAAATATTGGTAAGAGGTAAAATTCAAACCAATATTTTTGGAATCACAGAAATATTTATTTTGGGCCTTTGACTTAAATCAATGACATATTTGAGTTGAATTTATTTCTGTTATATAATGAATAAAGTTAAAATATTTCTGTAAGTTGCCTGTGACCTTGGACTAGTTCCTGAGCTCACATAACAATTTATAGAAAGTTCAAAAAAAATGATTTGATGTTTTAAAATCAAATCAAAACCAATTGCAGAAAATAGAAAACAATAATAAATAGAAAAACCAGAGAGAGAGAGAACCTACCCGGGCCACTTACCTGGCGCCCCACCACGGCCCAGCAGAGGCCCAGCCCACTGGCATCTTCCAGTCATCACCAACCTCCTGCCAGGAGGACAGCGCGCGCGTGGCCGCCGCGCGTGAGCACACGCTCTGCCACCTCCTGCTTGCAGCCGAGCTTCTGGACACCCTGGATGCCGACACGCACCCCCCTGGAACCCTCTCACTTTCTCCCAACCTCTTCCCCCTCCTCTGCTTTCTCTCCCTCTCGCGCCCGAGCGCACCCGCAGCCACACCGCCGTAACGCCGCAGCCACCGTGCCCCCCTCGTCTCCCCGTGCTGTCCACGGGCTCCGCCTCCATCTCCCGCGACTCTCCGTCAATTCGCACGACGCCGGACGCCCTGCATCATCCTCCGCACCGCCATCCTCGCCGCCTCTGCTCCGAGATCGCCGGCGACCTCCCGTCGTCATCAGCCCCTCCCCGAGCACGCCGAGGCCACCCCTGCACTCCCCATGAGCTCCTCTTCCTTCTCCCCCTAGCCATGTCACTTGAGCTACCCCCTAACCCCGTTGGCCATCATGGCCGGGAGCTCGGCTCCGCGGCCCATGTCTCCACCGCAGCCACACCTATGGAAACCCGCAACCAAGCATGCCACCGTGGCCAGTGCGTCCTCAGGAGATGAATGCGACCAACCACGGCCCCTGCCGTGAACTGCAGCCCCTTCTCCCCTCCCCGCCGAACTCCGGCCGCTGCTGTCGAGCTCGCTGGCGTCGCTTCCAGCGTACCCATGTCCAACCACCTGCACCACTGGATGCGGCAGCTCCCCAGCTACGGGTAGCACGTCTCCGCCGTCAATTTGCTCACCGGAGGACCAAATCCGAGGCCCTCTGCCGCGTCTGGCCTCGCTGGCGTCGAGTCGCCGGCGGGTTTGACCCCGCTGACCGGGGGGTTGACCTCCCCTGGGTCCGGACAAGTGGGCCCAGAGCCCTGCTAATTTTAGTTTAGCGCTAATTAACTTTTAGGTAACCAGCTAAGTCACTGGCATGTGGGCCCACGACCTAATTAACTTAGGTTAGTATTTAACTTAGCACTAATTAACTCTGTTAATTAGCTGTGACACTGACACACGGGCCCCACTGGTTAGGTTTGACCTGGACCGTCCCCGTTGACCGCTGACATCACAGTGACGCAGTGCTGTCGTAATTAATTATTTTCTGGATTTATTCTTATTCAGGAAATTCCAGAAAATAGATCTAACTTCTAAAAATCATAGAAATTAATCTGTAACTCCAAATGCAAAGTGTTATATATGAAAAATGCTCAGAAAAATCCAATCTATCCATCTGTACTGGTTTCATGCATGTTTAAACAAGTGAACTTGCTGTTTAGTGCAAAACATGATAAGGCACTATTTAAGATCACAAATGAGTTTGAACTTTGAACCTTTGGTTCAAAATGGCTCAAACCCGTCTGGTTGTAGTTGCATTAGCCCAACACACTCATTTTGGCATGTCATGATCATGCATCATATTGTTGCATTGCATTGCGTTCCTTCTTGTTTGCCGGTATTTGTTCCCCTTCAGTAGCCGTGGTTCCGACGATGAGTTCGATGACACCGATGAAGAGCTATATTATCTTCAGAAGTGCCAGGCAAGCAAAACCTCCTTGTTCATTCCTATACAATCCCACTCTCTCGCCCCTGCTCTCTTTTACTGCATTAGGACAACAACGATTCATCTGTTACTTGCTGCGGTAGTTGAACCCCTTTTCCTCTGCATGACCTGTCATTGCCACAGTAAATAGATGAAACCCACTAGCATGAGTAGGAGTTGTTTGAGCCCTGATGTGTCTACTCATTCATGCTTGTTGTCATGCCTGCTACTGCTTAGAGTTGAGTTAGGTCTGTTTCATCGGGAATGAGTTGGAATGGTGATGAACATGTCCTACTGTGTGTGAGCTAAGTGTGTGAACTCAATTTGGTGAATATGTGGACTCGTGTGCGCCACCTCAAAAGAGTTACTTGCAGTCATAGTTTAGGATAGCCACTGAGTCAAAGCTGGCTTGCTGTAGTCAAACTCCACCATCCCCTTTGTTGATACTGATGCATATGTAGCTAGTTCTGATGTAAGCCTTGCTGGGGCATTTGTACTTACGTTTGCCTATTTTATGTTTTGCAGAGAGACGTCAGTCTCGCTAGTAGTTCCGTGTGGACTTCGAGGTT
This sequence comes from Triticum aestivum, assembly GCF_018294505.1. Classification (NCBI taxonomy): domain Eukaryota; kingdom Viridiplantae; phylum Streptophyta; class Magnoliopsida; order Poales; family Poaceae; genus Triticum; species Triticum aestivum. The sequence goes on from NC_057799.1 coordinate 235,894,988, forward strand.
CAGCTTGATACCTCAGCTACGATCTTGTGCCCTCGGCAGGGTCTTGTAGATAGTCAGGCTTCTCAGCCTTTTCCATATGTAGATGTCTGTACTCAGACATGTTAAGCTTCCGCATGTGCTTTGACTTGTATGCTCTGAATGTTGAGTCATGAGACCCATGTTTGTAATATCTCGCTCCTCGGAGCCTAATGAATAAATACTTGAGTCGTATAGTTTTGATGTGATGCGATGTTGTATTTACACATATTGAGCATATTGTGTGTATGATTGAAATGCTTGGTATGTGTGGGATCCGACAACCTAGTTGTTTATCCTTGGTAGCCTCTCTTATGGGGAAATGTAGTCTTGTGCTTCCATGAGCCATAGTAGTCCTCTACAGCCCGGTTCACCGGAGTCCTGCTAGCCCAGCACTACTGCTCCGAAACACTTGACTGGCCGGCATGTGATTCACTTCGTTCCTGTGTCTGTCCCTTCGGGGAAATGTCACGCGGTGACATCCGGAGTCCTACCTAGCCTGCTACAGTCCTGTTCACCGGAGTCCTGTTAGCCCAGTGCTACAGCCCGGATTCGCACGCTGCTGACCGACATGCTCGATGTTGATTCATGTATGCCTGTCCCCGTAAGTTAGTGCCACTTTGGGTTCACGACTAGTCATGTCGGCCCGGGTTCTCTGTCATATGGATGCTAGCGACACTATCATATACGTGAGCCACAAGGGGCAAATGGTCCCGGGCCATGGTAAGGCGACACCCGTGGGAATACCGCGCGTGAGGCCGCAAAGTGATATGAGGTGTTACCGGCTAGATGGATGTGACTTGGTATCGGGGTCCTGACATCGGACTCGTCCCCGTCATCTGCCCCGCTGTCCTCCTCGTCACTTTTGCTCGAGGAAGAGCTTCCATCATCGGAGTCTCCGTCGGAGGAGCTCTCCACACAGCACTTCGGGCGAGTTTTAAAATCTCTGAAGACCTTGACGGAGAGCAACCCGTCCTCCATTAATTTGAAGTAGAGGACGAGCCCCACCATCAGGTTGTGGATGCGAGCGAACGTCTTCCATCCACGACGGAGTTACATGACCCAAGGAGCCGGGAAGTCGTTGTCGACCCGCGTGCCCCCATTCCCACAGCCCCTCATGTGCAACCTGAGGGTCTGGGATGGCTCACGCTCCATCTCCCGAGCAAACGGGGCGGGAAGACGAAAACGGCGACGTGGAGTCCGGTGCAGCCTGATGAAGAACTCGCGGGGCTGGTCTCCAACATGGCCCTCCGTCGGGAAAGGCATCATTGGCGGGGCGAGGCCGGCGCGCCGCCCCGTCCTCCTCTTCCCCGAGCACCACGACCTCTGCCACGGCTTCGCCCACGGCCTCGCCCCCTCCCCCTTCCCCTCGCAGCTGGCTCAACCACCGCAAGCTCAGGAAGAGGAGGGACGCGCTGTCAAGCGGCGACCCTCGCCGCCACCGTCGAGGGACCAGGGTTCTCTTTCTCCATGGTGGATGAGAGGAAGAAGCAGAAGCAGGAGGAGATAGAAGATAGAAGAATGTGGGATGCCGTCCCCCCTTCCCTCTCCTTATAAAGGGGCGGGGTGGGGGCTCGGCCGCCCCGCTCGGCCAATCCAGCCACCAGAGGCACAGAGAATCGAGACCGACCCACTGCCCCAACAAGCGCATGGAGGACGCGTGGCGGACGTGCAGAACCGATGGGACGACTGAAGCGACCTCTCCCCACCCCGTGATCGTGGGGTGTGGACGCCTTGAAGACCGCGACCCGGCCCCATTTAGTAAATGGGCCGTGCCTTTATGCCTTTCCCCCTTCATGGGGAAGGCCTGAGCCGCCCCTGTATCGCGACGTGACGCATGCGTGCGGAAACCGCCCCACGCATGCCGCCCACGTCACGCGCACCCCTCCACGTCGCGCATTCAACGCGGGTCGTGGGAAGCGCAGTGTGCGAAAAGTTTTACCGCGGTAAAAACTGCCCCACCTGCCCATGCACCGTTTTGGGCCTGGCCCAGGCCTGGCTGCTCCTGTTGGTGTACAAAAGAAGGGGCACACCTTTGTACCCCTTTACCTGTGCACGGACAGTCGGAGCCACACCCACGGCCGCACCAAGCAGGACAGGCGAGGTGAACTGAGGTAAAACCGAAGCCTAAGACAGCCAAGGCAACGCCAAGGCCAAGAACACGAAGAAGCAGAAGGACGAAGCAGGCTCCCCCGGCAAGACTCTTGCCGGGGCAGCCTCAGCAGCCCCGACAAGACCCTTGCCGTGGCGGCTCAGCTACACGAGCAGAGTGAGCCACCCTCGAGTCCACGAGTTCCAACTCAACCAACCACGTTGGAAGTAGGGCTCGGGAGGCACCTCCATGGTGGCATGCAGATCTTTGTCAAGACCAAGGAATATTCAAGATCAGATGAGATTAAAAGACAATGGTCCTCGGCAAGATCCTTGCCGAGGAGAGCCACAAGACCCCCGGAAGATCCTTGCCGGGGACGACAGCACGCCACGGCAAGACCCTTGCCGGGCCACCCGCCAAGGCCCTCACCAAGGATGCCAGCAGGGCCACTTCCAGGCCCGCACCAGCCAAGTCTCCATCGTCGTTCGCATGCAGCTGCCAGCCCAACCAGCTGGGCAGGTACCTGCGTGGCAACATGCAGCTCCCAGGCCAACTCAGCAAGCGCCTGCGTGGCGGCATGCAGATCTTCGTGAAGACCCTACCACCGCGCCACCACAGCTGCCTGCCTACCTACATGGCGCCGCACGCATTGCTGGCCAGGGTGCGTGTCGAAGCGAGGAGGCGCGGCGACGGATGGGACAGGCCTCACTCCCGTCCCCGATAAAGCTAGGGGACACCTCAGGGGCACATTATATGCGTCTTGTCCTGTAATACGAACGATAAGCTTGTAGCACTGTGCGCCTTTCCACCTCCTATGTGCCACTGTGGCAGCCCCTTACGACTATAAAAGGAGGCCCATGGGGTACTGGAGAAGGATTCGGCCTTTTGAAATCACGCACCCACTATAGCTAGTTCGAGAGCTCAAGAACTCTCTGAAATACAGCCACTAAAGCAGGACTAGGGTATTACGCATCCTCGCGGCCCAAACCTGGGTAAATGATCCTTGTGCTGATTACTAATCCTGCTCTTCTCACAACCCTGCGCCCCGGCAACCGTAGTAGGGATTCTTGTGATCCCATAGGTGTCGTCCCACACCGACAACGAACCCAAAGAACGAGAGACACAAGAGTATATACTGGTTCGGGCCACCGATGTGGTGTAATACATTACTCCAGTGTGGTGTGTTGGATTGCTGATACGTCTCCAACGTATCTATAATTTTTGATTGTTCCATGATATTATATTATCTGTTTTGGATGTTTAATGGGTTTTACTAAGCACTTTTATATTATTTTGGGAGTAACCTATTAACTGAAGGCCCAGTGCAAATTGCTATTTTTTTCCTATTTCAATGTTTCGCAGAAAAGGAATATCAAACGGGGTCAAAACGGAATGAAACCTTCGGGAGAGTTATTTTTGGAACACACGTGATCCAGGGGAGTTGGAGTGGATGTCAAGAAAGAAGCTAGGAGGCCACGAGGCAGGGAGGCGCGCCCCACCCTTGTGCGCCCCTTGCAGCTCCACCGACCTACTTCCTCCTATATATACCCATATACCCCAAACATCCAAGAGCACCACGAAACCCGATTTCCACTGCCGCAACCTTCTGTACCCGTGAGATCCCATCTTGGGGCCTTTTTCGGCACTCCGCGGGAGGGGGAATCGATCACGGAGGGCTTCTACATCAACACCATAACCTCTCCGATGATGTGTGAGTAGTTTACCACAGACCTTCGGGTCCATAGTTATTAGCTAGATGGCTTCTTCTCTCTCTTTGGATCTCAATACAAAGTTCTCCTCGATTCACTTGGAGATTTATTCGATGTAATTCTTTTTGCGGTTTGTTTGTTGAGATCCGATGAATTGTGGGTTTATGATTAATATTATCTATGAACAATATTTGAATCTCCTCTGAATTCTTTTATGTATGATTTGTTATCTTTGCAAGTCTGTGGGAATTATCAGTTTGGGGTGGCCTACTAGATTGATCTTTCTTGTAATGGGAGAAGTGCTTAGCTTTGGGTTCAATCTTGCGGTGTCCTTTCCCATTGACAGCAGGGGCAGCAAGGCACGTATTGTATTGTTGCCATTGAGGATAAGAATATGGGGTTTATATCATATTGCTTGAGTTTATCCCTCTACATCATGTCATCTTGCCTAATGCGTTACTCTGTTCTTATGAACTTAATACTCTAGATGCATGTTGGATAGCGGTCGATGTGTGGAGTAATAGTAGTAGATGCAGAATCGTTTCGGTCTACTTGTCGTGGACGTGATGCCTATATACATGATCAAGCCTAGATATTCTCATAATTATGCACTTTTCTATCAATTGCTCGACAGTATTTCGTTCACCCACCGTAAATTATGCTATCTTTTGAGAAGCCACTAGTGAAACCTATCGCCCCCGGGTCTATCTTCCATCATATTATTTTCCTATCAATTTACCATTCCTTCCGTATTTTATTTTGCAATCTTTACTTTCCAATCTATATCATAAAAATACCAAAAATATTTATCTTATTATGTCTATCAGATCTCACTTTTGCAAGTGGCCGTGAAGGGATTGACAACCCCTTTATCACGTTGGTTGCAAGGTTCTTATTTGTTTGTGTAGGTACGAGGCGATTTGCGTGTAACCTCCTACTAGATTGATACCTTGGTTCTCAAAAACTGAGGGAAATACTTACGCTACTTTGCTGCATCACCCTTTCGTCTTCAAGGGAAAACCAACGCATGCTCAAGAGGTAGCAATTGCCTCTTGGGCTGAGGATGAACACTTACAAGGGAAGAACAACGTCCTAAGGAGAGGTGCTCTTGTGTTTGGTGGGCTTGTGTGGTTGAGGATGATCTGAATGATCCGTCCCCTAGCTACGATGGTGGCTAGTCCTATTTATAGAGGCCCTGGTACTCTCCCCAAATATTGAGCGGGAAGGGATCCAACAACGGCCAAATCCGAAGGGAGACAACTAGTACAAGTTATCCTGACTAAAGGTGGTCTTTGCCTACCAAAGGCTCTGGTGGTGACGCCGTCTTGGGCTCCACGGTGACCTCCGTCCTGTTGGTCATGGTCTTGTAGCACCGATATGGAAACCGTTGCATGATGCCTCGGGACTCCTCGCCTACGCTTGCCTCTTTAGCACCAAAGAGGAAACGAGGACACTGTGCGCGCTGGCGCCCGCCTGGCGCCGGTCGTCATGGCTTACATCACAGGAACCTCTCGAGGTGCCCCTTGCCTTGATCTCTCCGCCCCTCGTGAGCCAGCCTGGTGAGGCTGTCCCCGAGGAGGTCTTGCGTCGCCCCCCTCGCGAGGCTTGGCCCCTTGCGAGGGTGTTGAGTGTTTGCTGGTGAAGATGCGTCGTACAAGGCCGCTAGTGAAGCCACGCCGTGGGCCGCAGGCAGGCAAGTCTGGGGACCGCCATTCCCAGGACGCTGACAGGTTCGTCTACTTCGTGGACTCGATCTTCTTCCTAGCGGGATTTCAGGAAAGATGACCGTCACCTTGGATCTCACTACTATCTCTGCTTTGCTAGTTGTCTCAATGCTATTGCTATGTCGCGCTACCTACCACTTGTTTATCAAGCCTCCCAATTTTCCATGTTAGCCTCTAACCTTTTCCACCATCCAGGCAAACCTTTGTTTGGCTATGTTACCGCTTTGCTCAGCCCCTCTTATAGCATTGCTAGTTGTAGGTGTAGTTACAGGTTGTTCCATGTTGGGACATGGATATCATGGGATATCACAATATCCCTTATTTGATTAATGCATCTATATACTTGGTAAAGGGTGGAAGGCTCGGCCTTCTGCCTGGTGTTTTGTTCCACTCTTGCCGCCCTAGTTTCCATCATATCGGTGTTATGTTCCTTGAATTTTGCGTTCCTAACACTGTCGGGGTTTATGCCCCCCCCCTTGTTTCTTCGTCTAAAGTAAAGATTTCCCAAGGAGATCCAACATTGGTATTACCATTTGCCTAATAACAACTAAAACTTGCATAGGGACCGGCTAGCACCCGATGTCTCTTAATCAACCCCCGGGCCAGTGCTCCTCATGAGTGTTGGTCCACCTACCTAGCAGTCGGCGGTGCCGCCTCAGGGAAACTCGATGGTATTTCGGCTATCGTCCACTTTGCATAGACGGATGAGTCCGTAGATAGAGAGCGCACGGCTCTGGACATGGATCTGACTCACCAGGAGATCTCCTTGGGATAGTTTTCCTTTCTTCGAAGAGCTTGTGCATCGGGATTCCGAGAATACTCAGGGTGTCCCGCGATGGAGGATTGTCTCCGTGGATCGTGAGCTTGTCATGGGCTAAGTTGGGACACCCCTGCTAGGTTTAAACTTTCGAGAGCCGTGCCCGCGGTTATGTGGAAGATAGGAATTTTTAATATCCGGTTGTAGAGAACTTGACACCAGATCCGAAATAAAATACACCAACCGCGTGTGTACCCGTGACCATCTCTTTTCGAGTGAGTTCGAGAAGAGAACACGGTGAGATTATGTTTGAACGTAAGTAGTTCAGGATCACTTCTTGATCATTACTAGTTTGCGACCGTTGGCGTAGCTTCTCACCTGATCGCTCTCTGACTATAGCGCCAGAAAAGCTCCTGTCTGCTAGGACTACATCGCTATTTCCCCAAAGAGGAAGGGATGATGCAGCACAGCGATGGTAGGTATTTCCTTCAGTGAGTAAACTAAGGTTATGGGACCAGTAGGAGAACCAAGCAACACAACGTAAACAACACCTGCACACAAATAACAACACATCGCAACCCGACGTGTTAAAGGGGTTGTCAATCCCTTTCGGGTAATGATGCCAGAAATTGTAATAGATTGGAATAATAGATCGCAAATAAAATAAAGTGCAGCAATGTATTTTTGTATTTTTGGTTTAATAGGTCTGAATAAAAATGCAAAGGAAAAGTAGGTCGCAAGCAAATATATGAGGAAGAAGACCCAGGGGCCATAGGTTTCACTAGTGGCTTATCTTGAGAAAAATAGCAAACGGTGGCTAAACAAATTACTGTTGGGCAATTGATAGAACTTCAAATAATTATGATGATATCCAGGCAATGATCATTACATAGGCATCACGTCAAAGATTAGTAGACCGACTCCTGCCTGCATCTACTACTATTTCTCCACACATCGACCGCTATCCAGTATGCATCTAGTGTATTAAGTTCATGGAAAAATAGAGTAATGCAATAAGAACGATGACATAATGTAGACAATATCCATTTGTCTATTGCGTGGATACATATCTCATCTTTTTATCCTTAGTAGCAATGATACATACGTGTTGTTTCCCTTTCTGTCACTGGGATCAAGCACCGTAAGATCGAACCCACTACCGGGCACCTCTTCCCATTGCAAGATAAATAGATCAAGTTGGCCAAACCAAACGCAAATATCAGAGAAGAAATACGAGGCTATAAGAGATCATGCATATAAGAGATCAAAGACACTCAAATAATTTTCATGGATATAAAAACATATGACTGATCATAAACTCAAAGTTCATCAGATCACAACAAACACACCGCAAAAGAGTTACATCATATGGATCTCCAAGAGACCATTGTATTGAGAATTCAGCGAGAGAGAGAAAGCCATCTAGCTAGCAACTACGGACCCGAAGGTCTACAAGGAACTACTCACGCATCATCGGAGAGGTACCAATGGAGGTGGTGAACCCCATCCGAGATGGTGTCTAGATTGGATCTGGTGGTTCTGGACTCTGCGGCGGCTGGATGAATATTTTGTCGACTCCCCTAGGGTTCTGGTATTTTTGGGGTATTTATAGAGCAAAGAAGCGGTCCGGGGGCACCTGAGGTGGGCACAACCCACCAGGGGGCGCCTGGGCCTCCTGGCGCGCCCTGGTGGGTTGTCCCCTCCTCGGGACTCCCCCAGGTGCAACCAGGGCCCAACGTGTTCCTTCTGGCCCATAAAAAATCATCGTGGAGTTTCGTGGCATTTGGACTCCGTCTGGTATTGATTTTTTGTGATGTAAAAAAGATGGGAAAAACAGCAACTGGCACTTGGCACTATGTCAATAGGTTAGTAAAAAATGGTATAAAATGATTATAAAACATCCAAGATTCATAATAAAACAGCATGGAACAATAAAAAATTATAGATACGTTGGAGACGTATCAGTATCCCCAAGCTTAACTCCTGATCGTCCTCGAGTAGGTAAGTGATAAAAACAGAATTTTTGATGTGGATTGTTGTTTATCATGTCATATCATACTATTTTCTTTATAGCATGGACATTTGGAATTTTATGCGATTCAAAGCAATAGTCTAGTTTTGACATAATAATTTAGATACTCAAGCATATCAACAAGCAACCATGTCTTTCGAAATATCAATGCTAAAATAAGTTATCCCTAGCCCATCATGCTCAAACATTGATCCATTCATGAAACATACTCGAATATTAGCTACACCCAATACTTAAGGACGATCATTTTGCCTCCTAGTTGGTGCTTTTATAAGAGAGGATGGAGACTGAAATTCAAAATAATAATTGCATAAAGTAAAAGAAAGGCCCTTCGCAGAGGGAAGTAGGGATTTGTAGAGGTGCCAGATCTCAAAGCGAAAAACTTAGAGATAAAAACATTTTGGGAGGTGTATCCATCCCACCAATGAAAACAACTTAGAGTTCCGAACACTTTCCATGCTAGATATGCCATAGGCGGTTCCCAAATAGAAAATAAAGATTATATCCTTTTCCACCATACTTTCACTTTCCATGGCTAACCGTATCCACGGGTGCCCTCCATACCAACACTTTCCAAGGAATTTGTTATTTGACAACATAAAGTAAATTCATTTTTGCATTTCGGGACTGGGCATCCCTAAGACCTTTGCCTTACTCCCGTGCAATGACAAGTGAATAAACACTCATCGTGAGAATAACACATCTAGCATGGAAAATATTAGCCACCCGTTACCGTTCCGCAAGCGAAACAAACACACAAAAGAGAAGTTTATTTTGAAAATTAGAGATGGCACATGCAAATTTTCTTAGAACAGAAAAAGAATACCGCATATAGGTAGATATAGTGGACTCATGTGGCAAAACTGGTTTAAAGGATTTTTGATGCACAAGTAGAGATCATACTTAGTGCAAAATGAAGGCTAGCAAAAAGATTGGGAAGCGACCAACCAAGAAACGAATAATCTCATAAGCAAGAATTAAGCATAATTAGCACCGAATAATGCACCATAAGTAGGATATAATTTTCATTGCATGATTATTGACTTTCGTGCATGCATAGGGAATCGCAAACCTTAACACCAATATTCTTACTAGAGCACAATTACTCATCAACATAACTCACATATCACATCATCATATCTCAATACTATTACTAAGAATCAAGTTTATTTTGTCCAATGATCTTCATGACAATTTTTTACTTTATCCTTCTTGGATATCTATCACTTTGGGACTAATTTTCATGTGTTGCTTTTCATAAGCTCAAACAAGTATAAGTGAAGATCATGAGCATAACAAATTTTCTTTCTCTCAAAATAGTAAGTGAAGCAAGAGAGAATTTTTCCAAATTTTACTAACTCTCAAATAAATCTAAGTGAAGCAAGAGAGCATTTCTTCAAAAATACTAAGCACACCGTGCTCAAAAAGATATAAGTGAAGCACTAGAGCAAGTCCTAGCTCATAAAAGATTTAAGTGAAACATAGAGAGCAATTCTAACAAGTCATGATATAATTTTGGCTCTCTAAAATAGGTGTGTCCAGCAAGGATTGATGACTTAAAACACAAAATAAAACAAGCAAAGACTCATATCATACAAGACGCTCCAAGCAAAACACATATCATGTGACGAATAAAAATATAGCCTCGAGTAAAATACCGATAGTTGTTAGAAGAAAAAGGGGATGCCACTCGGGGCCATCCCCAATCTTAGTTGGTTGCTCATTCTTGGATAATAGCTTGGGATGTTGGGGAATCCCCAAGCTTAGGCTCTTCTATCCTTCTTTCATCCACCGTAAGATAACCCAAAACTTGAAAACTTCAATCACACAAAACTCAACAAAACCTTCGTGAGATTCGTTAGTAAGAGAAAGCAAACCACTACTATAAGTGTTGTACGAAACCAATTCATGTTTTGTTTTTGTATTATATCCACTATATTCCAACCTTTCTATGGAAAAAACTCATCAAAGAAAACCATAGAGCCATCAAAATAAGCACACAACACAAAGAAAACAGAATCTATCAAAACATAACAGTCTGTAGTAATCTGACTTTAGGGAATATTTCTTTCATACCAAAAATTCTACCAAATTAGGACGACCAGGGTAATTTTTATATTAATCTTCTGAAAAAAGAATCAGGGCAAAAGCTCTTTTCTGTGATTTATGAAAATTATTTTTGTGATTGCAAAGTTTGTGTCTTTTTCAGCAAGATCAAACAACTATCACCCAAGAAGATCCTAAAGGCTTTACTTGGCACAAACACTAATTAAAACACAAAAAACACAATCATACCAGTAGCATAATTGTGCTAACACTCAAGAAATGAAAGCAAAAAGCAAAAATAAATTTTATTCATTGGGTTGCGTCCCAACAAGCACTGGTGTGCGTCGGTCCTAAACAAACAGTTTAAAACCCCTTTCCGCGACGGCATTTGGAACCGTCGCCAAGTGAGTATGGGCGACAGGGGGTCCTTCCCACACAACCAAGAAACCTTCGGGGATAGGGCCCCTATAGTACTCCTACACGTTTCTGCTTGCATTGCCATCGCAGTCGGTATTCTGTGGTGCTACGTTTACGACGCGCGGCCCATCACAAACAGTTCACTATTATAGAACGTGTATGATGTGCGACCCATCACAAACGGTTCACTGTTAGAAGATTAGCTAATCATCATACGAGTGTCGGACAGGATTATGAAATGTCGGACCGTCGTAACATCGTCGTACACGACAACTATCGCACACGCTATTTTGTGGTGCAACGTTTATGATGCATACTTCATCAGAAACAGTTCATGGTTGCGAATTGTGTACGATAAGGCAACTAACACAAACATTTAGTTTGCCTGCACCGTTTGTGATATTGTCTGACATCGCACACGCTTTGCAAACGGCAACTGTGTGCATGCTAGCACACGTTTCCTCTCTATGAACCGTCTCGGATTATGGTGCATATCGCAAACGTATGTGTTTTACCAACAGTGTGTGCTGTAACAACCTGGAGAGCGTAATTTCACCGTAATTTAATTGCTGTTGTTCCAAATTGTACCGGATTTGGATTTGAATTTGAATGTATGCTACAACTTTATTCATATCCATCAGGTTTAAACAACCAATGCATTATTCGATTCATAGGTACATATGTTCAAGAATTACATAAGAACCAAATAAAGAATGATGAACCACAGTTGTATACTTGTACTATTAAAACGGTAAAGAAAGAGGCGAAATATATTCTGGTTGCTGAACAAGGTGAAGCGGAATGCCCATATTGTGCCCTCCTCCATGCAGAAGGCACGCACGACTCTAGTCCCACCCCTTGTGATGGCCGACCGCCCATCCTTCACGGTCTTCATGAAAACATCTAGATAATCATCGTGTTCTGGTAGAAATACTCTAACCTTTGCATGCCCACCAATCATGTAGTTTGAGAGGTAATCTTGAGTAAACTGCTTTGGCAACCACTGCAAAGGAATAAGATTTCAGACATTGTCATCTAACACAACTCATTATGGGCAGTAAAAAGAAGGCTGCAGAGTTCTTACTTACCATCCTGCAGTTTGCCGTTGTCTTGGATAAAGTGTAAACAAATAGTTTAATTGCCATCTTTGGACCCATTTTACTAACAATCTTTATCAGCTTCCTCACTTGATGTTGGTTCATCGATATCTCATTGCCCCATATGCAGAACGGGTTGAAATGTGGATCTTTACCAAAGACATATGTACTTAAAAGCACCAAGTTAATATTAGAAGCTAAACAGCAATTGCACAATGATGTAGTACAACATTCTTTTAGAATATGTCTATATATATATCCGTATGTGGTAGTCCATTTGAAATCTCTAAAAAGACAAATATTTAGGAACGGAGGGAGTATCTTATAACATCCAATATACTCACATATTAGATGAATTAACATCTTATATTATGGGCCGGAAGGAGTTTAGTTCATTCTTAAAAATTATCTGCTGTTGTATCCACGGGTTACAGTTAGTTTGAGCTAGTTCGGGCTCAAATAGCCCTAAAGTATATCTAAACATGAGGGCTAGTTTGAGCTAATTGCATCTATAACCCACCCAAAAAAACTAGTATCCAACCCAAGAGGTGCTAATTGGAGCTAGTTCTCCTAGTGCATTTATTGTCAATCTAACCCTGCCATCCAAACAACTCTTTGGATGGAGTTAGTTCAAGGTTAGTACTGAGCTAGAAACTAACTCTAACCTCTAGCTAAGTTGAGTATCCAAACAGGGCTGTGTTGTTGCTATTGCTGCTGCTGCTCTTCTACGTATATCTAGACATCATTAGAACATTAATGTAACACTCTTCCTTGTTGCTATGTAGCCTACGATTGCATATTTAGACATTAAGTACAATGCATGTTGCTATGTAGCCTCAGATATATTACATATGGCCCTAGTTAACCTAAGGAAAAATGGGTTGCAGATATATTCAGTTAAAAGTCCGATTCACTGATTAGTCCCTTAACAGCCGCCGGCCTACATGGTACTAGCTACGGATATCCTGAACAGTGAGCAAATATAAGCCATGGGATGAAACTAACCTCGACGGAAAATAGCAGTCGTTCCCAAAATTTTCCTCTGTAGGTACATCAAGAAGCATGTTAAGCACAACAGGCTAAACATCAATCATAATTACACATGGTAGACAAAATAATCTCCAAAAGATAGCTTCAGTGTGCAGGTTTAAGCAAGATAGTAAAGCAAAACAAGTGGAAAGGTGTGCTAACTGCAACAGGCCTAACATTTAACAACAAGCAAACATGGTCATTCAAACTGGTATTGTGCCGGTCTAACTACACTGGTTATGGTTAAATAAAAATGGAAACGCGTGTTAACTACAAGATGCAACAACAAAATGTAGTCATTCATACTGGTATTGTTGAGACTGGTACAGATGAAATTGAACTGCACCGTTCATACTTGCACATATAGAACATCACGTTGTGAATAACTGGAATAAACAAGGCATACTACGAACAACCAAAGCTAGCATTTGAAACTGAACATATGCTAACTACAAACAACCGAACATTCAAAAAACTTTAAAAGAGGCATATGCTAGCTATAACAGGCTTAACAGCAAGCAAATATATGCATTCCTATCGGTATGTTTAAAGCTGGATTGATGAAATGTACTGCACAATAAATAATTGCACATATAAAGCATCACATTGTGAACAACTGACATAAACAAATCATGGGTTTCCTCACTTGTCACAGATGGGCTCGTTCCTGTGGGAAGAGCACAGACCTTAGATGCGTTCCATGTTGTCGCAGATGGGCTCCTTCCCCTTGGAAGAGCACGGCTGTAGGGTGCCCTACCTGATGTCGCAGATGGGCGCTTTCCCCTTGGAAGAGCAGATGGGCTCTTTCCCCTTGGAAGATCCGGAGAGCGTGCCCTTGATACGTCTACAACATATCTATAATTTTTGATTGCTCCATGCTATATTATCTTCTGTTTTAGACATTATTGGGCTTTATTATTCACTTTTATAATATTTTTGGGACTAACCTATTAACCGGAGGCCCAGCCCAGAATTGCTATTTTTTTGCCTATTTCAGAGTTTCGCAGAAAAAGAATATCAAACGGAGTCCAAACGGAATGACACCTTCGGGAACGTGATTTTTGGAACGAACATGATCCAGGAGACTTGGACCCTAAGTCCAGGAAGCTTCCAGGAAGCCATGAGGTAGGGGCGCGCGCCTACCCCCCAGGCGCGCCCTCCACCCTCGTGGGACCCACGTTGCTCCACCAACGTACTCCTTCCTCCTATATATACCTACGTACCACCAAACGATCAGATACGGAGCCAAAAACCTAATTCCACCGCCGCAACCTTCTGTACCCACGAGATCCCATCTTGGGGCCTGTTCCGGAGCTCCGCCGAGGGGGCATCGATCACGGAGGGCTTCTACATCAACACCATAGCCTCTCCGATGAAGTGTGAGTAGTTTACCTCAGACCTTCGGGTCCATAGTGATTAGCTAGATGGCTTCCTCTCTTTTTGGATCTCAATACAATGTTCTCCCCCTCTCTCGTGGAGATCTATTCGATGTAATCTTCTTTTGCGGTGTGTTTGTTGAGACTGATGAATTGTGGGTTTATGATCAAGTTTATCTATGAACAATATTTGAATCTTCTGAATTCTTTTATGTATGATTGGTTATCTTTGCAAGTCTCTCCGAATTATCAGTTTGGTTTGGCCTACTAGATTGATCTTTCTTCCAATGGGAGAAGTGCTTAGCTTTGGGTTCAATATTGCGGTGTCCTTTCCCAGTGACAGTAGGGGCAGCAAGGCACATATTGTATTGTTTCCATCGAGGATAACAAGATGGGGTTTTTATCATATTGCATGAATTTATCCCACTACATCATGTCATCTTGCTTAAGGCGTTACTCTGTTCTTATGAACTTAATACTCTAGATGCATGCTGGATAGCAGTCGATGTGTGGAGTAATAGTAGTAGATGCAGGCAGGAGTCGGTCTACTTGTCTCGGATGTGATGCCTATATACATGATCATACCTAGATATTCTCATAACTATTGTCAATTTTGTCAATTGCTCAACAGAAATTTCTTCACCCACCGCAAAATACTTATGCTCTTGAGAGAAGCCTCTAGTGAAACCTATGGCCCCCGGGTCTATGTTCATCATATTAATCTTCCAACACTTAGTTATTTCCGTTGCTTTTTACTTTGCTTTTATTTTACTTTGCATCTTTATTATAAAAATACCAAAAATATTATCCTATCATATCTATCAGATCTCACTCTCATAAGTAACCGTGTAGGGATTGACAACCCCTTATCGCGTTGGTTGCGAGGATTTATTTGTTTGTGTAGGTGCGAGGGACATGCGCGTAGCCTCCTACTGGATTGATACCTTGGTTCTCAAAAACTGAGGGAAATACTTACGCTACTTTGCTGCATCACCTTTCCTCTTCAATTGAAAACCAACGCAGTGCTCAAGAGGTAGCAAGAAGGATTTCTGGCGCCGTTGCCAGGGAGGTCTACGCAAAAGTCAACATACCAAGTACCCATCACAAACCCTTATCTCCCGCATTACATTATTTGCCATTTGCCTCTCGTTTTCCTCTCCCCCACTTCACCCTTGCCATTTTATTCGCCTTTTCTTCGCCTTCTTCCCGTATGTCCTTTTGTTTGTGTTTCCATGTGCCTTCTACTTGCTTGCATCTTTGCTTGCTAAAAATCTATTGATATGGATCCACTTAAAGTGTTCTACTTGGATCATCTTCAATCCTTATGCGCTCATGCTGAAACCCCAACTAGCCTAGTTGATGGGAAATCTTTAGATGAGCATGCTCATTTTGTGCGTCATCGTTTGTCTGAAAAAGGGAAACTCTTATGGAATCAAATAAACAGATCGCTATGTTATGCTTGGAATCTTTGTGAAATTTGTGATTTTACTTGTTGCTCTAAGAACCCTAAAAACACCTTCCCTACCTATGTGAGTTTAATGATAATGAAATCTTATCTTCTTATGCAAAGGGTGTTTATAGTTACTATGATATCGAACAAATTGAAGAATTTGTTGCTTTTAAGGGTCCTTAGGAAGTTGCTTCTTTGATTGAAAAGTATGATATTACTCTCTAAGAATCTGAAAATTTTGACATACTTAAATATTGCTATGAAAACTATGCTCATAATGTCTATGTCAAATAATTTATTGAGAGAATGACTGTTGCTTTGGAAGAAAATAATGATATGCATGAATCTATAGATAATGATGATTCCGATGATTTGATTGAAATATCCCTTGATGAACATGATGATTGCTATTCTTGTGGCCATGATGCCAATATTTATGAAGATGTATTTGCTATAGTCCCTTATGTTAAACAGGAAATCGTTGCTATTGCACCCATACTTGGTAGTTCCTTCGATGAAAAGAATGATTGCGATGATTTTACTATAAATTCTATTGAGGTCAATTGTGCTAAATATATGCAAAACCCTAAGCTTGGGGATGCTAGTTTTGCTATGCCTACTACTTGTTGCAATGATCATGATTGGAGTGATTCTTCTTTTGATCTTGAAAATTTATTTAGGCCCCATGATGATTATGAGATTGATAATAGTGTTTCCAATATTATTGAAAGTGGGTTTAGAGAGGTCATGACTTTAGCTAATGTTAATCCCACTATTTTGGAAGAGTGTCAACTTTGCATGCATGTGGATCATGTTGAAAATATTTTATGTGATAGCTATTTTTTTGAATTTGCTTATGATCCCACATGTAATTATTATGATAGAGGAAAATATGGTTGTAGAAATTTTCATGTTACTAAATTACCTCTCGTTATGTTGAGATTGCTATTGTTCCTTTCCGCTTCATTGCATAGGCTAGTTTTTGCTTGCTATGATAATTTGTTTGCCTATAAGATTCCTATGCATAGGAAGTATGTTAGACTTAGATGTGTTTGTCACGTGTTTCATGATGCTCTCTTTGCGCTTCAATTTTTTTCTTTCATGTGAGCATCATCGAAATCTCGATGCCTAGCTAGGGGCGTTAAACAATAGCGCTTGTTGGGAGGCAACCCAATTTTATTTTTAGTTTTTCGCTTTTTGCTTCTGTTTAGGAATAAATATTTGATCTAGCCTCTGGTTAGATGTGTTTTTATGTTTTAATTAGTGTTTGTGCCAAGTTAAACCTATAGGATCTTCTTGGATGATAGTTATTTGATCTTGCAGAAATTTCCAGAAACTTTCTGTTCACGGAAATAATTGTTAAAAATCACCAGAACGTGATAAAATATTTATTCCAATTGCTGCTGATCAATAAACAAATTGTCTAGGTCTTCCTATTTTGGATGATTTTTTGGAGTTCCAGAAGTTTGCGTTAGTTACAGATTACAACAGACTGTTCTGTTTTAGACAGATTCTGTTTTTCGTGTGTTGTTTGCTTATTTTGATCAATCTATGGCTAGTAAAAGAGTTTATAAACCATAGAGAAGTTGGAATACAGTAGTTTTAACACCAATATAAATAAAGAATGATTTCATTACAGTACCTTGAAGTGATCTTTTGTTTTCTTTCGCTAACGGAGCTCACGAGATTTTCTACTGAGTTTTGTGTTGTGAAGTTTTCAAGTTTTGGGTGAAAGATTTGATGGATTATGGAACAAGGAGTGGCAAGAGCCTAAGCTTGGGGATGCCCATGGCACCCCCAAGATAATCTAAGGACACCTAAAAGCCAAAGCTTGGGGATGCCCCGGAAGGCATCCCCTCTTTCGTCTACTTCCATCGGTAACTTTACTTTGAGCTATATTTTTATTCACCACATGATATGTGTTTTGCTTGGAGCGTCTTGTATGATTTGAGTCTTTGTTATTTTGTTTACCACAATAATCCTTGCTGTACACACCTTTTGAGAGAGACAAACATGATTTGGAAATTATTAGAATACTCTATGTGCTTCAGTTATATCTTTTGAGTTATATAGTTTTGCTCTAGTACTTCACTTATATCTTTTAGAGCACGGTGGTGGATTTGTTTTATAGAAACTATTGATCTCTCATGCTTCACTTAGATTATTTTGAGAGTCTTAAATAGCATGGTAATTTTCTTAAATAATCCTAATATGCTAGGTATTCAAGATTAGTAGAAACTTTCTTATGAGTGTGTTGAATACTAAGAGAAGTTTGATGCTTGATGATTGTTTTGAGACATGGAGGTAGTGATATCAAAGTCGTGCTAGTTGAGTAGTTGTGAATTTGAGAAATACTTGTGTTGAAGTTTGCAAGTCCCGTAGCATGCACGTATGGTAAATGTTATGTAACAAATTTGAAACATGAGGTGTTCTTTGATTGTCCTCCTTATGAGTGGCGGTCGGGGACGAGCGATGGTCTTTTCCTACCAATCTATCCCCCTAGGAGCATGCGCGTAGTGCTTGGTTTTTGATGACTTGTAGATTTTTGCAATAAGCATGTGAGTTCTTTATGACTAATGTTGAGTCCATGGATTATACGCACTCTCACCTTTCCATCATTGCTAGTCTCTTCGGTACCGTGCATTGCCCTTTCTCACATTGAGAGTTGGTGCAAACTTCGCCAGTGCATCCAAACCCCGTGATATGATACGCTCTTTCACACATAAACCACCTTATATCTTCCTCAAAACAGCCACCATACCTACCTATTATGGCATTTTCATAGCCATTCCGAGATATATTGCCATGCAACTTTCCACCATCCCGTTTATCATGACACGTTCATCATTGTCATATTGCTTTGCATGATCATGCAGTTGACATAGTATTTGTGGCAAAGCCACCATTCATAATTCTTTCATACATGTCACTCTTGGTTCATTGCATATCCGGTACACCGCCGGAGGCATTCATATAGAGTCATACTTTGTTCTAGTATCGAGTTGTAATCATTGAGTTGTAAATAAATAGAAGTGTGATGATCATCATTTTTCTAGAGCATTGTCCCATGTGGGGAATAAAAAAAAGAGAAAGGCCATAAAAAAGAGAAGGCCCCCAAAAAAAGTGAGAAAAAGAGAGAAGGGACAATGTTACTATCCTTTACCACACTTGTGCTTCAAAGTAGCACCATAATCTTCATGATAGAGAGTCTCTTGTTTTGTCACTTTCATATACTAGTGGGAATTTTTCATTATAGAACTTGGCTTGTATATTCCAACAATGGGCCTCCTCAAGTGCCCTAGGTCTTCGTGAGCAAGCAAGTTGGATGCACACCCACTTAGTTTCTTTTGTTGAGCTTTCATATATTTATAGCTCTAGGGCATCCGTTGCATGGCAATCCCTACTCCTTGCATTAACATCAATCGATGGGCATCTCCATAGCTCATTGATTTGCCTCGCTGATGTGAGACTTTCTCCTTTTTGTCTTCTCCACATAACCCCCATCATCATATTCTATTCCACCCATAGTGCTATATCCATGGCTCACGCTCATGTATTGCGTGAAGGTTGAAAAAGTTTGAGATTACTAAAGTATGAAACAATTGCTTGGCTTGTCATCGGGGTTGTGCATGATGAGAGCATTCTTGTGTGACGAAGATGGAGCATGACTAAACTATATGATTTTGTAGGGATGAACTTTCTTTGGCCATGTTATTTTGAGAGGACATAATTGCTTAGTTAGTATGCTTGAAGTATTATTACTTTTATGTCAATATTGAACTTTTATCTTGAAACTTTCGGATCTGAACATTCATACCACAATTAAGAAGAATTACATTGAAATTATGCCAAGTAGCATTCCACATAAAAAATTCTGTTTTTATCATTTACCTACTCGAGGACGAGCAGGAATTAAGCTTGGGGATGCTTGATACGTCTCCAACGTATCTATAATTCTTGATTGCTCCATGCTATATTATCTTCTGTTTTGGACATTATTGGGCATTATTATTCACTTTTATATTATTTTTGGGACTAACCTATTAATCGGAGGCCCAGCCCAGAATTGTTGTTTTTGGCTATTTCAGAGTTTCGCAGAAAAAGAATATCAAACGGAGTCCAAACGGAATGAAACCTTCGGGAACGTGATTTTTGGAACGAACATGATCCAGGAGACTTGGACCCTAAGTCAAGGAAGCTTCCAGGAAGCCACGAGGTAGGGGGCGTGCCTACCCGCAGACGCGCCCTCCACCCTCGTGGGCCCCATGTTGCTCCACCGATGTACTCCTTCCTCCTATATATACCTACGTACCCCCAAACGATCAGATACGGAGCCAAAAACCTAATTCCACCACCGCAACCTTCTGTACCCACGAGATCCCATCTTGGGGCCTGTTCCGGAGCTCCGCCAGAGGGGGCATCGATCACGGAGGGCTTCTACATCAACACCATAGCCTCTCCGATGAAGTGTGAGTAGTTTACCTCAGACCTTCGGGTCCATAGTTATTAGCTAGATGGCTTCCTCTCTCTTTGTGGATCTCAATACAATGTTCTCCCCCTCTCTCGTGGAGATCTATTTGATGTAATCTTATTTTGCGGTGTGTTTGTTGAGACCAATGAATTGTGGGTTTATGATCAAGTTTATCTATGAACAATATTTGAATCTTCTGAATTCTTTTATGTATGATTGGTTATCTTTGCAAGTCTCTCCGAATTATCAGTTTGGTTTGGCCTACTAGATTGATCTTTCTTGCAATGGGAGAAGTGCTTAGCTTTGGGTTCAATCTTGCGGTGTCCTTTCCCAGTGACAGTAGGGGCAGCAAGGCACATATTGTATTGTTGCCATCGAGGATAACAAGATGGTTTTTTTTATCATATTGCATGAATTTATCCCTCTACATCATGTCATCTTGCTTAAGGCGTTACTCTGTTCTTATGAACTTAATACTCTAGATGCATGCTGGATAGCGGTCGATGTGTGGAGTAATAGTAGTAGATGCAGGAAGGAGTCGGTCTACTTGTCTCGGACGTGATGCCTATATACATGATCATACCTAGATATTCTCATAACCATGCTCAATTCTATCAATTGCTCAACAGTAATTTGTTCACCCACCGTAAAATACTTATGCTCTTGAGAGGAGCCACTAGTGAAACCTATGGCCCCCGGGTCTATCTTCATCATATTAATCTTCCAACACTTAGTTATTTCTGTTGCTTTTTTACTTTGCTTTTATTTTACTTTGCATCTTTATTATAAAAATACCAAAAATATTATCCTATCATATCTATCAGATCTCACTCTCGTAAGTGACCGTGTAGGGATTGACAACCCCTTATCGCGTTGGTTGCGAGGATTTATTTGTTTGTGTTGGTGCGAGGGACTCGCGCCTAGCCTCCTACTAGATTGATACCTTGGTTCTCAAAAACTGAGGGAAATACTTACGCTACGTTGCTGCATCACCATTTCCTCTTCAAGGGAAAACCAATACAGTGCTCAAGAGGTAGCAGCCCTCCTCGTGGTCGCCGTCGATGAGGTCTGACTTGGAAGCTGTGGATCCCAAGCCAGCGTCGCAGAATGTGTCCTTCAGAAATGACAAAAGGGGCTCGATGGTGATGTAGAATGGCAAATTGTTGACAGCGAGCCAGAGGAGATCAGTGGTGGGGCGATGGATAAGATCGACGGCGGTTCAACCCGAGGGGTTGGGGCTGGGCCACTTAACCTGTGACACAGCCCACCTCAGGGCGTCGCTATCGATGACCTCGATGTGGTAGCCGGTGGACGAGCCATGCCCGCATACTCTAGCCCGGTGCTTGAGTGCCTGCCGCTAGTAATGGTTGTCAGCTTCCTCGGCGACGTCGGGCGAGGAGACCGCTATACACCTCTTCTGGGCCAGTCGCTCCTCGAGCTCCATGGGAAGCGTAGCCGGGCTTAGGCTACGACGCTCTGGAGTGGGGGATGGGGATGGGGATATGTGGGAAAGGGGGCGTTTGGCAGGCGTCATCTAAGAAACTCAGGGCGGCCTAGGTATGGAGATCGGTGGGTAAACTCCACGGGCAAACCGACAGATGCTGACAATGGAGGCCTTGCGGTGGCGGTGGCGGGGACTTTGCTAGGGTTTCGAGCGAGGGAGGGTGTGTGTGTGTGCGTGCGCGCGCACACCCAAGGAGGTTTTGGGGTGTGTGTGTGTGTGTGTGTGTGGAGGGGGGGCGGGGTGTTTGAGGAAATGACGCGGGTACTGAAAATTTTATTACGCGGGAGTCTAACGCGGGAGTGAAATGCCGGGCTATTGAAAATTTTGATGAAAGTGCATCGCATACGGTCCGGAGATAACAACCGTGTGTTATGAAAAAGAAAAACCCTCGAGGCGGGCAGATATTTTCGATGCAGGCGAGATTGGGAACAAGAAACATCGCACACGGTCCGAAGATAACAACCGTGTGCTATGAAACAGAGAAACCCTCGAAGCGGGCAGATATTTTTGAGAGGGGGAGCCTCATGGAGCCCAATGTACTGTGCGGGTGTGTGTGTGTGTGACAGGTGCACCGGCGTGGCACACGGTTAGTTTGAGTGAACCGTGTCTGTTGCGTCATCTGACTTGTCTAATGTTCATAAATTTGGCGAAAAATGACGCGGGAGAGGGTCAGAACACGAACACACTTGCATGTGGACCAAATTTATGTATCAAAAGGGTGGTTTGATTTTGAAATACCAAATGCAACTTCGATGTGGCACCTCTCTCGCAAAGCGCACGGTATTGCTTGCTCCCACCCTCTCGTGTCAGCACAAAGGGAATCCTAAGCTATGGATGCATGCCCCTCCCCCTCGACGGAGGTTCACCTAGCAAAGTGCGAAGTAGCTAGCAGCCCCCCTCCCTCGTGTCGGCACGAAGGGAATCCTAAGCTATATATGAATGCATGCGCCCCCCAACCAAGGTTCACTGTAGCAAAGTGCAAAGTAGCTAGCAGCCCCCCTCCCTCATGTCGGCATGAAGGGAATCCTAAGCTATGAATGCATGCGCCCCAACCGAGGTCACCTAGCAAAGTGTGAAGTAGAGCTAGCAGCCCCCCTCCCTCGTGTCGGCACGAAGGGATTCCTAAGCTATGAATGCATGCCCCCCCAACCGAGGTTCACCTAGCAAAGTGTGAACTAGCTAGAACCCCCCTCCCTCGTGTCGGCACGAAGGGAATCCTAGCTAAGCTATGAATGCATGCCCTCCCCCCCAACCGAGGTTCACCCTAGCAAAGTGCGAAGTAGCTAGCAGCCACCCCTCCCTCGTGTCGGCACGAAGGGAATCCTAAGCTATGAATGCACATGCCCCCCCAACCGAGGTTCACCTAGCAAAGTGCGAAGTAGCTAGCAGCCCCCCACCCCCCTCGTGTCGCCACGAAAGGAATCCTAATTAAGCTATGAATGCATGCCCCCCAACCGAGGTTGACCTAGCAAAGTGCGATGTAGCAAGCCCCCCCCCCGCCACACACACTTTCAGTCGGCTGGCCAGAGAGGCATATATCTCACCAAGATGGATCAGAAAATGGACCAAGAATAATCCACCTTGGTCGTACAACCTCTCTCTTGTTGTTGGTCAAAGTTATGGCCGTCCATGCGACCCCGAAGATGGGCTAGCTCGCCAATAATCACGCAAGTAGCTAGTCCCTGAAGACAACCACTACATGCGTGTGGCCCAAACATATGTATGGAGAGGTGTGTTTTCGAGTAACAATGAACAACTTGGATGTGGCACCGTGATTTCGAACTAGAAATCCCTACACTGAGTGAGGGTTAGGTTGACGATGCATATGTATGTTACACCACACTTCAAGCCAACAACGGGGATTCATATATGCATGCATGCGTGCATAGTATATGCGCTCAAACTTAATTAGGTCTGAATCTCACCATGACCTATACTACGATAACACGAACCAAATGAAGAATCCGCCATGGTAATCTATCTTGTTGTTGGTCAAGGTGATCATGGATGGCCATGTGGGCCCACGAATATATAGGCTTGTCGCTGATAACCACACGAGGGAGTGTATCGTTCGAAGGCAACCACCACATGCATATGTATGGAGGTGATGCGTGCATGCATGTTTGAATACGCAACATTGATCTAGCGCGTGTGTCAAAAATCGTACAATAGCTCCCCACACAGAGCGAGATTGGTTCATGATGGTGTCGTTGTACTAGCCACTTCGACTCGATGGGAGGGATTCATGCGTACACATGCATGTGTGTGTGCTCAAAGTGTATCATGCATGTCATCCCAGAGCAAAAATAATAATCCCCCCCTAAATTAAATTAACCTCTCTTGTTGTCAAGCAAAAAGAAGTGATGGACCAAGCGGGCCCACAGATGGAAAGCATCGATATCGCTGATAACCGCTTAAGTGGATGCGAGAGGACAACCACCATCGCTTTGCATGTGGGCCAAACATATATATGTTGAATACCCAAAATGCACAACTTTGATGTGCCACATGCCTCAAAAACCATAAACCATGCACCCACACAGAGCAAGGTTCATATCAAGCGTACTACATATGATGGTCCCCTTCCCCCATCTTCACCGCATACTATATGCTCCTGCCGTAATATATGTACAACCCAAAATAATCCTCATCGATGGTGAAATTAATTAACCTCTCCCGATGTAGGTCAAAGTGATACATGCATGCATGCATCGACGATGGCCTCGTGGGCCCATAGATGGAAGCGTCACACGTGAGTGTCCTAGCTAGGATATATATGCATGTGGCCCAAAAAGGTGTTGTGTGATGTTTGAATAACCAATTTCACAATTTTGATGTGGGACGTGCCTCGGTAACCAAAAAATCCCGACACTGAGTGAGGTGTACTTGTTCACGGACGCATATGTCTAGTATATATGCTAGTCCCCTCCCACCTCTTTGACGCGTACTATATACCACCATAACACAAACAAAAAAGATTCTACCTTGCTACTCAAATTAACCTCACTGCCGGCTGTTCGTCAAAGTGATGGACGACGACCTCGCGGGCCAACAGAAAGCGTCACATGCGTGTATCGAGTGCCGTGTAGGACAACCGTCGACTGCATGTGGCCAAAACATTTATGTATGAAAGGGTTGTGTATTGTTTTAAATAATGATTTCACGACCCTGATGTGGCACCAGCCTGCCAAACGAAACGGCCAACCCACACGGTGGCTCACAACTCATAGTGTACTGCGAGCCAGCCCCAGACGCACACACCCACATACACCGCGAATCCACCGGAACTACGATGCATGTTCAATTAATTATCCCGCGTTGAACATACATGTTACCAAAGGAGGGCGTTTTAATTTCAAAAAAATCACAGAGATCATTAAGACGTTTTAGTACATTGATTGCTTGATTTTCTATGGGTATAATGTGCAAAAATCAAATTTGAGCTACATGCACACGTGACAGTGCACCTAAATGGATTGCAAAAACACATGTGTCTCACTGGGTGCATGTTTACTCCCCGTGCAACAAATTTCAAACATTGAGAATCTTGATTTTTAAATTCTTGTACATCCAAAACATATTTGAAGTTCATGAAACTTATCGTGTTGTCATATGGACACCAATACAAAGTGGCATTGTACTTTTTTTTGTCAAATTTGAGACCAGTTTTGATGTAATCTTTATCTAATTACAGACGGGAGATCATTAATAATTGGGAACCAATATCCCAAACAGATTATTTATTCGAACCGTGAGCGTTAGACCAACAATGGATACATGCCATGCTTCAGTTAAGCAATAAAGCGGCATCATTAATCATCCAAATAGAAAAACAATATACGTGCCGCCGCGCGACCCGTGTGGCATGCGAGCAGGCGTGAGTTGATGGGACGCATGCGAGAAGTCCGCCACGCAGGCAGACGGGGAGGCATGTGTGCAGGTGTGTGAATTGACGGAGGCGTGCTTGCTGCGCAGTGTCATCGGGAGGCGTGCGATTAGTTGTGTGAAACTTTTGTAGGCATGCCAGCAGTCCTGTGCGCAGGCTCACCGGGAGGCGAGCCATAAGTTTGACCGCCGCCCGCCTCTCTCCCAAAACTCCCACTACTCCATATTAATGATGCGCCCGAGTAGCTGCACCCCCCATCCGCGCTACGCACACACAAGCCTCTCTCTCCACTTGCATCCTCGACGCCGCTCACAGTCCTCAAAGCCATCAGTGTATGAGGATGCCGCCAAAGTGCCCCATCGGAGGGAGTGGCGACGCCGGGGCTGCTAAAGCACTGGAGCACGGCGTGGAGATGGAGACAGAGGTTGCCGTCACCGCCGGCGAGTTATCGCTGCACCCTGACGTCGTCGACGGCGTCGAGCTTCCACAGCTGGAGGCGGAGTTCCACACCGACTCCGACGACCACTCCGGCGACGACTCCGACGATGACTCCGACGATGACGGACACCTGGTTAGTCATCTATACCCATTTATGTGTCAAATAGATCATAGGGTTTCTCTGGTTACTCCTGCCTCCCCCTTTTTGGAATACAAATTCTGTGGTTATGTTCTCCCAATCCATGAAATCTGAGTAAGTTTCGTTAGATCCGTCTAGTGTATTGATTGTTTGAATGGTACAGGTGATAAGTGATTAGTTGTTTCATCTATACAAATGATTTCTACTAGTAATCTGACTAGGGTTAGTGTTCGTGCTAATAATTCCTAGCCAGAACTTGACAATTGATTTTGAATGACCTACATATGTTTGTGCCATTATTTTCTTCAAGATTGGTCTGTACATAGACGACTGTGCTTGAAAATCAAACCATAATCCCTGAATATGTATAAATAAATAGCCATAAAGTCCTAATCCTACTTCACGACATGTAATCAGTGATTTGATGCCAAATTTGTTTTACTATATGTATAGGTGTTGTCTGACGATGTGGACAGCGAGGATGAAGATGCCCAGAGGAGGTGCAAGAGGCGAACCCCGAGGGAGCTTTATGCGGGAATGCATAACAAGCGTATTAGGACCTAGAACGACGGCTATGGACGCCCATTTTGCAACCACAAGATTCATGACGCGTATCGAAGTGTTCTTGCACATGCAAGAGGATGGGTCGTTGGCTCCTTCAAGCAGAAGTATTCTCGTAGGGTGGCGCACGACGCGTACGCCGAGTACCTGGAGAAGCTTCAGGATCGTGCCGGCCGCATGTGGGATGAGATGTGGGATGGATTGAACTATGTACGCTTGAGTATGCTTAATGACGGTTGAACTATGTACTTATGGTTGAACTATGCTTGTGTACGTGTAGGCTTATTATCTGTGTCTGAGTATGTTAAATATTTTGCCAAATTTTGGTAAAAATTATAACGGGGGACCAATAAACTAGGACGGAGGTAGTACGTCAATCACACACGGTTCCCAAAATTGGAACCGTGTGCAATGACTATCATTTTGCCTACTACGTCAATCACACACGGTTCACTCTAGCAAACCGTCGCCCCCAAAATTCTTTCTGGGAAAGAAAACCCTCACCACCCAATTAAAAAAAAGGAAACCCTCACCATCCCCACGTCAAAAAAACCCTCACCCCGCCTGCCACCCCATCGACCCCTCCGGTACGTTCCCCATTCACACCTGCACAAGCTCCTTCGCGTCTATGCCATGGCACCGCCTATCGCGGCGGTAAACACTTAGCTCGACGCCTACCCCCGCCGCCAGGCTGCCGGCAAAGCCCACCGCATTTCGCCACTTTCGCTTGTCGCCGCCTATCGCCACCGACTTTCTCGACGCTGCTCGCGGTCGATCCAGCTCCGCTCGGTTGGGGAATCTGCCGTACTGAGGGTTCTTTCTCATGGACGACAAGGTAACTAATTTAACGAGATATTATCTCATCTCTTATCCGAGTTCATCTGCCTCCTTTAATCACCCGGCGGAAATCGCCGTGAATTCATTTTTATTCGAGCTGATTTGAGGGTTTTCTTTCATTCATAGAATGTACAGTGCGCCGATACTTCAAGACTTGGTGACCGCCGCCAGAGATTCCATCTCATCGTACCAGATAATTAGAGGACGCGCACGGTATGTCCAATCTCACCCTAAATTGGTTGGCATGGCCTACTTTCCTGAACATATTCTAAATATTGCTACATTTGGATAAAAGGTGCCACATGCACCATATACGTCAAAGGGGATTGTTTCCCTCTTCTTTCTATATTAGGCAAATTAATGATGTATTGTTCTTTCGATTACTCTCATATTTCCATGACATCATGTTTACCCGATCTGTTTAATTATAGACTTTTCAACTACTGTACAGTTCTTTCAATTTGGGCCCATATTTCCATGTTACCACATTTTCTTTAACAACCCTACCATTTTCTATAGGACATCCCTCGCTATGCAACAGATTATGTAGTGCACAATTTTTCCCTTTACATACATCAAGGCTCCATCAATGTCATACTGTGCACAAACCATGGATTTACAATTGTTGCTACTGTATGACTTGATGAACGTGGTGGCTCCTATTTTGGCACTGGCTTTTGGAATGAAATCGCAAAGTTTTATGTACTGAAAGCTGGCACTAAAATTGCAGTTCACATAGAAGGGCCTGGTCATGAGATATATGCTAACTTCCCTGACAAAATCATCCGTCCAGACTTTGTTCGAAGTAAGTTTTCTTTTCAACTATCTGCATATGTTGACTTACCCAGCAATGTCAAATGAATTGTGTAGTATTTAAGCAACCAATTGTTATTCCCTTATCTTACTATATTCCTACCTAATAACTTCTAGTTACCAATACACTTTTGTATTGCCACGTTTTAACTAAATATTCCCTATACTCCCATTTCTATCAGAAAGCGCCGCTGGCAAGGAGACTCCGGAGGTGGAGAACGGGGCTGCCAACAAGCGAAGGCGGGGCGAGCTAGAACCGCAAGCGACTCCAGCAGGCCTAGACTTAATCAGCAGCCTCCCCGATGATATGTTGAGAGTCATCATCTCCCTCCTCCCAATCAAATATGGGGCGCAGACAACCCTCCTTTCCCGGTGGTGGCGCCCCCTATGGAACTCCAGCCCTCTCGACCTCATCGACACCCACGAGCTCTGCCATGGCTATCGCAAAAGATTGGATGTGTTCTCCAAGATCCTCGGCAGTCACCTTCGCCAAACAAAAGGCCTTAGAATAGGCAAGTTCTGTTCCAATGGCAAGGACCGAGCCAAGCTTGACGACTGGTTCCGATCCCCCGCCCTAGAACAGCTCGAGGAGCTCACTTTTGATGATGTGCATATGCGGTCGCAGCCAACGTCCGCACTCCGCCTCGCGCCCACGCTGCGCCTCGCCAAGTTCAGGACCTGCCATTCCCACCCCTTAATGACGCGCCCGCTCTTATTCTACCATGACTGAAACACCTCGAGCTCGTCGCCGTCTGCCTCTCAAAGGGTGACATGGAGTGCCTGCTCCGTGGCTGTACTACACTCGAGTATCTTCGTCTTCAGGCAATAAATGGGTTGAGTACCTTCCACATCACCTCCATGACTCTCCGGACTATTTATGTGTGTTGCTGGTGCGGCAGGAAGACATCACAAAAGGTGTACCACGGTATGGTCATCCAGGACACACCTGCACTTGAGATATTACTTGTAGTTGATCAAGAAGGTCCAACAAGAATCAATGTCATTTCCGCGCCAAAATTGACAGTGGTGGGCTACTCGTCTGACAAATACTCCGAACATGTTATTGGATCCACACCCTTTCAGGTACAACAGCCGCCTTCTACCTCTCCTTCTAAAAATTAACATTATTTCTAACTTTGAAGATGTGTGTCCGTTTGTCATTCAGAAAATGATTCCGACAAGCTTGACCCCAAAACTGCGCACCGTGGAGGTCTTGGCACTAGAATCTATCGGGCCTGACCTGGAGCAAGTTGTCAGTTTCCTGAGAAGCTTTCCATGCCTGGAGAAGCTATATATCGAGGTGATATTCCTTTCCTATTAAATGTTAACCATAAGGGAGTTCAATTTGTGACACCTTTTTCCAAGTTTACAATGACAATGTACTACGATTTCTGAAGGTTCTTTTGGAGGATTTCAGTACATACATGCCCCCCATATTGGTTGCTTGATCCATATGGTTACAATCAATAAGCATTTCTCCTTTGGATTCATCTGTATGAGTTTTCTTAGGGAACTTTTCATCCACTCCAACCTCTTGTGAAGAAGGCTACATTTTTCTAGAATGTAATCAAATGCCCATGTTAATCGTGTTAGATCGAAGATGGCATGTTAGCGCATTTTACAAATCCTGCAAACCAAATAGCTAGTCCTGTAGTAATGTTCAAAACTGCATGTAGGCACTAGCACGTTTTCTTCTTTTGCAGATAAGATTAGGCCCAGTGGTGGATAATGTGATACAATATAACAATCGCGTCGACTGCCTAGATCTGCATCTCTCATAAATTACTTTGAACTCCTACCGAGGGACCTTACCAGAGATGAGGTTTGCCCTACATTTATGCCCTACAGTTATTTCGCAAAAATGAATGGTCTGTTGATCAGCGCCGGCGCCTGTGGCAGAATGGAGTAGCCTCCAAAAATGCTGAATTTCATTTTGGAACTTCAGATGACAGAGTAACTGAAAGTCATCGGGTGTACCCCATACATGACTTCTGAGTGGCTGACCCCTTTGCAAAAAATGTGAGGTTTCGAAGCCAGACTTAGAAGCGGCGATATTAGTTTGAACCCCTCTGACATCCATGTTCAGCGCATCAGCGCGAGCGTTTGCAGCTAATGATCTGAATTTCATTTCTAATATCTGTTTGAACCTTGTAATGTTCGAATTTGAGCCATATAACTCTAGAATTTGAACCTTGTAACATTTCGAGCTTTTGTGGTACAATCGTTGAAATGGCGTATGAAACTCGTATATTTCTAGCACGATTTTGACCTTAATATGCAATGGTCTTAGATTTTATTAACCATTCTCGAATCAGTTTACCTTGTCGATCTCACAGCACACGATCTGTATAGCTAACTCGACTGCGATCTTCGACATTATTGCACACAGTTGGTTTCTTCCACCGTGTGCACTGTAGATGACAGAATTAATTATCGCACTTGAGTGTGCACGCCTGGGCTGCGGTGTTGTCAAGCGTGCACTGGATTCTGGAATCCTCCGCTATGAACGCCGTGACAAGACATGACGATTACAGGCCGTCCGGCCCCCATTTATAATAACGGCCACCATTGCAAGAAGCACACCCACCACGATAAATTCTTAGAGGGTATTGTTGGCGTTCTGGGAACGGGGGTCCCCAGACTTGCCTGCCTACGGCCCACGGCGTTGCTCCACTCGTGGCCCAGTGTAGCCCGTCTTCACCAGCAATTGCTCAAGACCCTCGCGAGGGGCCAAGCCTGGCGAGGCGGACGACACAAGACCTCCTCGGGAGTGGCCTCACCAGGCTGGCTCGCGAGGGGCGAAGAGATCAAGGCAAGAGGAACCTCGCGAGGTTCCAATGGCGTAAGCCACGACGATCAAGGCCAGGCGGGCGCCAGTGCGCATAGTGTCCTCGTTTCCTCTTTAGTGCTAAAGAGGCAAGCGCAGGCGATGAGTACCGAGGCATCAGGCAAAGGTTTCCATATCGGTGCAACAAGACCAAGACCAGCAGGACGGCAGGACGGAGGTCGCCGTGGAGCTCAAGATGGCGGCACCACCAGAGCCTTTGGCAGGCGAAGACCACCTTTAGTCAGGATAGCTTGTACTAGATGTGCCCCTTCAAATTGGCCGTTGTGGCATCCCTTCCCGCTCAATATTTGGGAAGAGGACTAGGGCCTCTATAAATAGGACTAGCCACCACAGTAGGAGGCAACAGATTCAGACCATCGTCACCCACACAAGTTTACAAGGCACAAGAACACCTCTCCTCAGGAGGCTGTTCTTCCATTGTACTATACATCCTCAGCCCAAGAGGCAATCCACCACACCACACTGGAGTAGGGTATTACACCACAACGGTGGCCCGAACCAGGATAAATTTCGTGTCTCTTGTGTTGCGAGTTCATCGAGCTAAGCTTTGAGATCGCCGTGAGGCTAAGGGCGTGATTAGGTAGGGGGAAATCTTCATGCGCACCTCAGTGTTCGAACCTCAAGGGTTTTGCCGGAACCCGAAATCCGACATTTGGAGCGCCAGGTAGGGGTGCGCCAGAGTTTCCTTCCGTCGATCTGCGCTCCGCCGTCACCGCGCTTCGCCCCCATGGCAGGCGCCGCGCTTCCGGCTCCGACGACTGGTGCCAGTGACGGGGCTAGGGGGCTCCAAGCCTTGGCCCCCGCCTTACGGCAGGTGCAGTGCCCGCCAAAGTTCAAGCCAGAGATGCCACCGCGCTACGACGGCGCGGCGGACCCGGTGGCTTTCCTGCTGGTGTACGAGGAGGCCGTCCTTAAGGCCGGGGGCGACGACAAGGTCATGTCCAACTGGCTTCCCATGGCCCTCACTGGCGTGCCGCGCCCCTGGCTGCTCAACTTCCCCGGATCCACGGTGGCATCCTGGGAGGAGTTGCACGGTCTCTTCGCCGAGCGCTTCACGGCACCGGCGCCCTGTGCGGTTGTGGCCCTCCTCAGCGGCTCGCAAGCGCCGCCCTCGGACCGTCATTCAAAGCCGTTCTTTCGCCAGATTGGCGCCCCTTCTGCGCGGCAGGGGGCTCCCCCGGGATGGGTGGCGCCCAAGGCCGACCTAACCTTCAATTCGGAAGATCACCCCGTCACCACTGTCGACGTTCTAGGAACGGGGGTCCCCAGACTTGCCTGCCTGCGGCCCGCGGCGTGGCTCTGCGAGCGGGCCCGTACGGCCCATCTTCACCAACAAGCTTTCAAGACCCTCACGAGGGGCCATGTCTCGCAAGGCAAATGACACAAGACCTCCTCGGGTGCGGCCTCACCAGGCTGGCTGGCGAAGGGCGGAGAGATCAAGGCAAGGCAAACCTCGCGAGCTTCTCATGACGTGAGCCATGACGATCGAGATCAGGCGGGCGCCAGGTGGGCTCCAGCACGCGCAGTGTCCTTGTTTCCTCTTTGGTGCTAAGGGGGCAAGCGTAGGCGATGAGTACCGAGGCGTCAATCAAAGGTTTCCCTATCAATGCAACGAGACCAAGACTAGCAGGACGGCAGGACGGAGGTCACCGTGGAGCCCAAGGCGGCGTCACCACCAGAGCCTTTGGCAGACGAAGACTACTTTTGTCAGGATAAGCCGTACTAGCTGTCCCCTTTCAAATTGGCCTTTGTGGGATCCCTTACAGCTCGATATTTTGGAAGAGGACCGGGGCCTCTATAAATAGGACTAGCCACCACAGTAGGAGGGGAAGGAAGAGAGCAATCCCCACACACCCTCAAGTTCACCAAGCACAAGAGCACCTCTCCTCAGGAGGCTGTTCTTCCCATTGTACTGTTCATCCTCAGCCCAAGAGGCAATCCATCACCACCACACTGGAGTAGGGCATTACACCACAACGGTGGCCGGAACCAGTATAAATCCTGTGTCCCTTGTGTTGCAAGTTCGTCGAGCTAGCCTAGAGATCGCGAAGCATGTGAGGGCGTAACTTGTGAGGGAGAGATCTTCGCGCGCACCCCAGAGTTCGAACCTTAAGGGTTTTGCCGGAACCCGAGATCCGACATTTGGCGCGCCAGGTAGGGGTGCGCCGGAGCCTCTTCCCCGCCAGTTGATCCACCAATGCTCCGCAGTGCTGATGTCCGGCGACCCAAGGACCGACGCCGACTGCTGGGCAGCCTGGCCATCCCGGGCGGTGCCACCTGCCCAAGAAAACCTCAACCCCGCGCTCCAGGCGGCACGAGCGCCACCTAACGCTGCTGGGCGCGGGTGGCGCGGCCATGCACCGTCCACTCTTACTCCACGACAGGCACGAGCCGCTGCAAGGGCCGCAAGCCATGCCGCGGCAATGGCGCCACACAACCGGCGGGAGCAGATGAACATGTGGGCTGCACTCATGGTGGCGCGGGAGCTGCTGCGGTGCCGATTGATGGAGAGCGGTCGGGATGCACTGCTGGAATGCGTCGCCGAGCTATTGGACGCCGCGGCCACGGGAGCACCGCCCTTCTGCTACCAGCTCACGCCTCAGGTGGCGGCCGGATCCCATGGCGGGCCTCGCCGGACCCGCGTGCTCCCGAGTGCGCCTGGGGGCCTTGTCGGCATCAACGCGATCCCCGGCGGAGGGCGCCCGTCACGCCCGCACCACCCCAGACTGGTGCGGGCACGAGCGTTACCGCACACGGCCCCATCGGAGCACCGCCCTACCATCCTCAGGACGGCGTGACGGGTCGGGCAACATGGAGCATGGGGGACTTCGGCGAGGTCTTCGGGGCAGCGGCCTCGGAGGCCTACGTGCCCCGCATGATGGACCAGGAGTACACACCGGAGGACGACTCATGCTCGTTCTTCGGACCAGGATGGGAGGAGGCTGTTAGGAGCTGAGGCCTTCCAGGAGCCGCCAGAGAGCCCCACCAACCGCGCCGTCGACAACAGATACAGGGTACCACTAATCTCTCAGGGGCAGGCTTACGCTAACCATGAGTCGCAAGTGAATCAGGTCACAGCACCAGGCGGCGGTTCCGTCACGGTAATATCCGCCTCACCAGAGAGACCCATTGGGGGCTACATGGGGGAGCCAGGAGCAAGGCCCCTCTCCACGTCGCTCGGAGCAAGGCGTCGCCCGGAGGTAGACCCTGTGCCGGGGAGGCACCGGCGAGCCTTCCCCCGGCAGAGGTCCCGTGGTTGCCGAGGGCGCCGCTGGCGTCCCCTCTCCCCCCTTTGGTGCCGTCCTGGTTTCTGGTCGTCCCAATGGTGGTAGAGGGTGGCGCAAGGCAGGGCCCTCGTCTGGCGATATGAAGTAAGGCTCACGCCTGTGAAGGTCTCCGCTCGTGACACACTGACGTAATAATGAGTGGGGCTGTACACACCCGGAGACTCAGGAGTGCCACCCTCGGGCCTCGGGGACTCCCTCCCACGTCCTAGTGGCAGCACTTAGCTCCGCGCTGGTGAGAAGACTCGAAGACAAGAAGACTAGACTAGGCGCCAAACGCGACCATTTGCTTTGGATCTCTTTTCTGTAGCCTTGCCTTCTGGATTTGGATTTAAGTTGAAGTTGAATTTTCATTGATGCGTGCGGGGGGTATCTTTTCTCGATTCAAGCGATTTCTTGCTATCTGGTTCTTCCTTAATATGGAGTTTGCGCCTGACGCTTCCCCCTCACGAACTCCTCGCGAGCGGGGTTAGGCACAGCGCACACACGCCACGCGCATGACACGCCACGCGCATGACATGCCACGGCCGGCGCCAGCCCATCACGCAGCCCCCTCGGGCGTGTCGACAGGCTTCTCAGAAGCTTCCCGGAACGCGCAACCTCCCGAGCCGGTGCGGGGCTCGCCCGGGTCAAGGTAAGTTACACCAACAAGCTCGCCACGGGACTCATGAGCATACGAAGGCACGTGATCAGCTTGGCTAAAAATAGGGATAATAATTTGTTTACATGAGGGGCTCCCCCTCCAAAAATGCTCTTACAACCTCTACGGCCGCGCCCGAGCTTTGTGTGCAGGATAAGCAGCAGGGGAACACGGGATCAGTCGGACAAATCGCTCACCGTGTCCCCTGGGTTGCCCTTGGGCGCCGCTGGCATCGCTGTCATCGTCGCCAGCCTCACCATCACCTTCACCGGCGCCACCGTCACCATCGTCAACCACATCGCCTTCATCCGCCACGACCACCACTGCATCGTCCTCGGAAGTGAAGGCCCTGACCAGCGCGTCCATGTTGTCCTCCACCCACCGCGCCAGGTCGTCCTGGATGGCCTCCAGAACAGGGGCAAAGGCAGCGTTGAAATCAAAGTTGGGGTAGGTGTTTTGGAGATGGTTGAAGACTCGGGAGAACGCGTGCCTCAGCAGACCGCGGCTCCTCTCTTCAAGAAGCTGGCGAGCCCTCTCGGAATGATTATCCAGGTGCGTCACCACGTTGGTGAAGAAGCGGAGGTGGCTGGCGTAGTCAGTCGTGCGGGGATGAGGGGCGTTCTCGTCGCAGATATGGCCCAACGCCGAGTTGGCCCTGTTCCTGGGGCCCTCAAGCATGGGGGCGTGCACGCGCTCCAGTCTCCGCTGCTCGAGCACTTCCTCCCTGTTCTGTCGCGCAACGGACTGGGCGTCATCGACCCACTGCTGAAGAGAGAGCAGCTCGGCGCGGGCGGAGTCCCGTTCCGCCTGCGCCGAGACCAGGGCGGCTACGGTGGCCTCCTCGCGCTGCTCCACGTCAGCTAACCTGGGCCTAAGGGTAGCAGTCCTACCCCCGGCCTCAGCTTCCGCAAGCTTCAGCTTCAGGTCGTGCCTACCCTCAAGATCCACCCGAGCCTCGGCCACCCGGCGATCGACCTCCTCCTGAGCCCTGGCCTCGCGTGCGCCAACGGCATCTTCCGCTTGAGCAACTTGACGCTCCCTCGTCTCCAGTCGCTCGAGCTTGAGGCTACGCTCCGCGGCTTCCAGCGCCAACGCCTCCTCGCGCTTCCGGATCTCTTCTTCTTCGGCGGGCGTCCCCCTTAGCAATGCAAGGGCAGCACTATGCTCCTCCACCTGCCGCTCCAAGGAGGCGCTCCAGGCTTGGAGCTCCCACACGCGCTTCTCCGCGGCCTCGCGATGGCGGTCAGCTTCTCGGGCCTCTTCTTGAGCTCGGAAGCAGGCCTCACGCGAGGCTACGAGAGAGGCCTTGGCCTTCGCATTATCGAGCTCGCGCTAGTGGTGCCCGAGTTTGATAGCCACCTTCAGCTTATTCTGCTCCTCCGCCAGCCGAAGACCCTCCGCCACGAGGCGCGTGTCCACCTCCACGAGCTCTTCACCAAGCCGGTTCATCGCGCCCATCGCCTCCTGAAAGAGCACGTGGTGGACGACGCTCTTCTCTTGTGCAGACTTGAGCATGCTACTGACTCCGTCCTCCGCCGCGGGGGACGCGGACGGGGCCCAAAGCGGCACGCCCCCTAGCAGTAGGGGGCTGGGGATTGGCGCCTGCCTGGGTGATGGCCCAGCCGCGCGAGGGGCCCAGACGAGCGAAGATCCGCCGCCTGAAGAGGACCCCAGGATCGAAGCCAGCCAACCGCGGTCCAAGACCATGGGAGGGGCCCTTGGCACACTGGCCGCGTTCCAAGCAAGGCCCACAAGAGGAGGCGATGAAGGCATGAGCTCAAGGCACCCTGCTGGTGGGCTCGCAGTGCTCGAGTCCAGCGGGGGAGGCGAGGCGAGAGGAGGCCGCTTCTCAGGAGATTCGGCGGCCCTGGCAGAAGGGATCCTGAAGAGCCATCGTCAGGAAGAGAAGCAGCACTCAAAGAATCACAGGGATAAGGTACTTACTCATCGATGGTGATATACTTCCTCCGCTTCAACGGCCCGAAGATGCCGCCGCTACAGCTCGGGGATCCCTTCCTCTTGCGGAGCTCCTCAAAATCCACACGGAGCCGGCCGAAGCGTTGTACATGGTTACCATCCCGAGGCGCAACTGGGGAAGCGCCCCAGGAGGCCTCAGGAGCGCCAAGCTGGGGAGAATTGTCGGGCTCTGCCTCGCGACGACCTGCTGATGCCTCTGAAGCTCCGACCTCATGAGCAGCGGGCTGCATCGCCCCTTCAGCTGCCGCTTCGGCGTGGGAATCACGGGTTCCCAAGGATGATGCCTCGGAAGCCTCAGGCAGCATCGACGCATCTGCACCAGCGCCCCTGGCCTATGATAGTGCTTGCCCCCCAGCGTCCACTCTTGGGGCATGGTCGGGGCTGGTGGCAAGGAGAGGGACCAGATGATGGGGTTCTCACGGGGCCGCACAAGGCCGACAGGGCGCAGCCCCCACTCATCGAAGGAGGGCATTGATAATCCCCATGTGCAGGGAATCATCGTAGCAATTTCCAAAGGTGGAAGTGATAAGTATGGAGTGTCGAAGCCACAAGGAGCTAAAGGTAAGATCAATATTCTCTCAAGTCCTATCTGCCACTGATACGACTCTACGTACACTGAACGTTTGCTTCCAACTAGAAACGAGAAATAAAACTACGTTGTGGGTATGAAGAGGATAACTTTGCATGATATCGGAAAGCTAAAATATAAAAGTAGGTGATGTTACCATAAAGTTAGAATAAATTACTAAATATTATAAATAGCGAGTGTGGAATAATGATGGATCGGTGTGCGGAATTGTCCTAGGCAATTGTTAACAACACCGGTAATCACTATTGCAATTTCATATGAGGGAGAGGCATAAGCTAACATACTTTCTCTTCTTGGATCATATGCACTTATGATTGGAACTCTAGCAAGCATCCGCAACTACTAAAGATCATTAAGGTAAAACCCAACCATAGCATTAAAGTATCAAGTCCTCTTTATTCCCATACGCCATGACCCACTTATCCGTGTTTGTGTTTCAGTCACGCACGCAACACAGACAATAAGTAAACCATGGACATATTGCAGTACCCTACAGCGGGAATCCCTCACGATTGCACGACATGCAGGGCACCATAGGACAGCACCAAAATAAAACATACAACTCATACCAATCTAGATCATCAATCAACCCAAAGACACAGGATATCTACTCAAAAGATCATAGGATGGCAACACATCACCGGATCATAATATGTGGCATAAAGCACCATGTTCAAGTAGGGATTACAGCGGGGTGCGGGAGAGTGGACCGTGTAAAAGAGATGAGGATGGTGATGATGATGGTGATGTTGATGAAGACGATCACCCGGCGATGATTCCCCTCCCGATGGCATTCCGGCGCCACCGAGAGAGCGGAGGAGAGGTTCTCCCCCTTGTGCTTCCTCCTCCATGGCCTCCCCCTGGTTGGGGAGAGGTTCCAGTCTGCGTTCTGGGAACGGTTGTCCCCAGACATGCCTGCCTGCGGCCCACGGCGTGGCTGCGTTAGCAGGCCTGTACAGCCCACCTTCATCAACAAGGCATTCAAGACCCTCGCGAGGCGGATGAGGCAGGACCTCCTCAGGAGCGGCCTCACCAGGCTGCCTCACGAGGAGCGGAGATATCAAGGCGGGGCAAACCTCGCGAGGCTCTCGTGACGGGAGCCATGATGATCGACACCAGGCGAGCGCCAGGCGGGCGCCAGCGCGCGCAGCGTCCTTGTTTCCACTTTGGTGCCAAGGGGGCAAGCGCATGCGCGGAGTACCGAGGCATCAGGCAAAGGTTACCATATCAGTGCAACGAGACCAAGACCAGCATGACGACAAGACGGAGGTCACCATGGAGCCCAAGACGGCGTCATCACCAAAGCCTTTTGCAGGCGAAGACCACTTTTGTCAGGATAGCTTGTACTAGTTGTCCCCTTTCAAATTTGCCCGCCGTTCTTGGCTCCCTTCCCGCTCAATATTTGGGGAGAGGACTAGGGCCTATATAAGTAGAGCTAGCCACCACAATAGTGGCAAGGTTGAACCACAGTAGAGGCAGGTTGAACTCATTCAGAGCCGTCTCACCCACACAAGTCCGCAGAGCACAAGAACACCTCAACCTCAGGAGGATGTTCTTCCCCTTGTACTGTTCTTCATCAGCCCAAGAGGCAATCCACCACCACACACTGGAATAGGGTATTACACCACAACGGTGGCCCGAACCAGTATAAATCTCGTGTCTTTCTATTTTGCGAGTTCGTCGAGTTCGTCCGCGAGATCTTAGCGAGCTAGGGCGTGGATCTGTAGGAGGGAAAGAACTTCGCGCGCACCCTAGAGTTCGAACCTTAAGGGTTTTGCCGAAACCCCACATCCGACATTTGGCGCGCCAGGTAGGGGTGCGCCGTAGCTTCCCTTCCGTTGATCCGTCACTCCGTCGCTCCGTCGCCTCCATGGCGGACGCTCGCCGCGCTCGAGCTGAGCGCCGGGCTGCCCTCACCGCCTGCGTTGCTCAGACGGCTCCCGTCGGCGGCCCACCTCGTCGTTCCCCGTCGCCTGCCGCCAACGCCGCCATCGGCCCGGCGGGGAACGAGCAGCAAGCGTCCTCGCTGCACCCATCGGTGTGGTAGGATGGCCGCGCCGCCACTCCATCGCTGACCCCGGCCGGTTCCCCATCCCACGCACGTCGCGCTCCCATGGACGCGCAGGCCGCGCTCCTCATGGCGAACAAGCTCCTGCGCTATCGCCCGGTCGACGACCTCTACGAGGACTGCTTCGACCGCGTCGCCGAGCTCGTCCGCGCCGCAGGGGGCTCCCCGGCACCGTCCCACTCTCTGCTTCGCCCTCCACCAGCCACGGGCGACGTGGCTCATGGGGCGCCTCCACCACCTCTGCCCCAAGACTACGCCTTGGCGCCAAGTTGCGGGGCCCCGCGGCGCGATCCACCACGCCCGGCGCCCGAGCGCAAAGAAAGAAGCTGCCAAGAAATTCCTCGGCCGCGAGAAGCTGCACCTGCGCTCCTCGCGCCGCCTCGCCAAGGCCGCGCGATACCTGCGGTGGCGGCGCGCGGACCTCATCAAGACAAAGCTCCACCACCAAGACGGGCCCCGGCGACCACGGCCGGCTGCCGCGCCTTCACCCCCGAGCTGTGTAGCGTCGCCTGGTCAGGCAAGTTCAAGCCGGATCTTCCTCCTCGCTACGACAGCACCGCCGACCCCGCGGAGTTCTTGCAGCTCTACGAGCTGAGCATCGAGGCGGCGAACGGCGACGAGAAAATCATGTCGAACTGGTTCCCAATGGCGCTCAAGGACGGCGCCCGTTCGTGGCTCCTAAACCTGCCTCAGGGCTCGATCTCCTCCTGGGACGAGATGCGCGACCGCTTCGTCGCCAACTTCCAGGGCACTCGCGACCACCCGTCGGCCGCGGGTGACATGCGCCGCATTAAGCAACAACCAGGAGAGACCCTCCAGAAGTACATCCAGCGCTTCAACAACACTCGCCTCAAGATCCCCAAGGTCACGGACGAGGCCATCATGTCTGCGTTTTCTGACGGCGTCTGCGACATCAAGATGAGGGAGGAGCTCGCTATCCACGAGTAGCTGTGCACATCTCAGGAGCTGTTCAACCTGGCGACCAAGTGCGCAAGAGCTGAGGAGGGGCGCCTCTCCCTCCTCGAGCTGCCAGCTGCGGGCTCAGAGGAGAAGAAGCCCAAGGACGTGAAGCGCAAGGAGGCCGCCGTGCTCGCCGCGGAGCCGGATACAAAGTGAGGCAGGGACCAGCCCGAGTCATCCAAGGGCAGCCAACCGTTCTGCGCCTTGCACAACTTGAACACCCACAACACCAGCGACTGTCAAGAGCTCAGAGCCATTCGCAAAGGACGATTTGGTTGACGCCCCGAGCGCAGTGACCGGGGCTACGACCGAGGAGGAGGACGTGGACGCGGACGCTGGGACGACCGTGGCCAGCGCCAGGAATGGCGCGACAGGCCTCGTGAGGACCGTTGGCAAGATCATCCTCACGAGGGCGCCTGGAGGAACCAGCCTTGTGAGGATCGTCCTCAGGGCAACGCCAGTCTTCCCCTGCTGCCGCCACCACCAAGAAGGAATGACGACCACCATCAAGACAAGGGGGCTGAGGGCTACCAGGAGCCGCGCGCAATCGCCTGCATCTTGGGCGGCGCTCAGGCCCCAGCCTCGCAGCGTATCTTCAAACAGTTCGCTCGTGAAGTGAATGTTGTCCTCCCCAAGCTCGAGGCCACGCGCCCGCTCAGGTTGTCCCAGTGCGCCATCACCTTCAACTCGACAGATCAACTTAAGTGCGCAGCCACCGCTGGCGCCCTCCCGATGCTTTGTTCACCAGTCATCAGCAATGTACAAGTTACCAAGACCCTCATCGACGGCGGCGCAGGGCTCAACGTCATGTCCGTCGACACGTTCGACAACCTCCAAGTGCCGTATGAGCAGCTTCGGCCTACCAAGCCCTTCTCAGGAGTGACCGATGGTTCCACCACACCGATAGGGTAGGTCCGCCTCCCTGTCACCTTCGGGGAATGCAAGAACTACCGCACCGAGCTCATCGACTTCGACGTTGCGCACATCCGCCTGCCATACAACGCCATCCTCGGGTATCCGGCCCTGGCCAAGTTCATGGCAGTGACCCACCACGGCTACAACGTCCACAAGATGCCGAGAAGCGGCGGAATCATCATGGTCCCATGTGAAGAGAGAGATGCGGTGTGCTCCCTCGAGTGCGCCTTCCAAGCTGCAGCAATCGATGACCCCGATAGCAAAAGCGAGGGCCCTCCTGAGGCCCTCCCCAAGAAGAAGAAGCAGCTGCACCATGCTGGACCTCAGGAGGGTGGCAACGCAGCTGGAGCCTCGTCAGGATCAGTGCCCGCTCCAGGGGCGCCTCCTCCATCACATAGGAAGGCGCGCCCGGTGCCCTCCTCGGGCAGGGCTCGGGGGCTCTCTTCTGGAGGGCCTCAGACCTTGCCAACATTACGAGGGAGGTGCTTGGTCACCACTTCGAGGCGTGCTTCGCGGCACGTTTCCCTCAGGAGAACACAGGGCAAGGAGTGCCCACCACTCAGGAGTTCATCACTAAGACCACTTAGGAACTACAGGACGCAAGGGCCATGCGCGGCGACCGCCGCTCACCAGGCGGAGCTCCCCATCCAGGCGAGGATGCCGGGTTGCACGTCTGCATCGATGTTCCAGGACTCAACAGGGCCGCATCTCAGGAGCTTTTCTGGCCTTCGCGTGTGGACCATTGCGAGAGTCCACCACACAGCTACGTTTGCATGCCCTTCGGCTTACCGAGCGTGGCGTCAGCCTATCAGCGCAACATGCCGCGTGTCCTGGCGGCTCAGGAGGCCAGGCACCACGCCGTCCTGGAAGAGATGGAGACGG
This sequence comes from Triticum aestivum, assembly GCF_018294505.1. NCBI lineage: Eukaryota > Viridiplantae > Streptophyta > Magnoliopsida > Poales > Poaceae > Triticum > Triticum aestivum. The sequence goes on from NC_057799.1 coordinate 235,937,544, forward strand.
TCTTCAGGGAACCACCAGAGCCCCCAGAGCCTCCCAAGGCCCAGGGCCCCGGTGGCTCATGAGGAGCCATTCCTTCGCCGCGTACCTTCAGCTGCCCCAACTCTCCTTCGTCAACGGAACCAGGTGACATTTTCCAAGTTCGTTTAGCTGGGAGCACCCCTCGGGCTGCATTATTCCCAGGCCGCGTGGGTCCGTCCCTGTGGCATGTATCCCTTTTGCTTATGTCTTTAGCTTACCTTGCTGGGGGCGCCCCTCGGGCTGCATCATCCCCAAGCCGCTCGGTCCTGACCCAGTGGCATGTATCTTCTGCATTTTCCCAAGCTGGTTTGCCTTCCATGCTTAATCCGCCTATGATTATCACCTGCTCGATTGCCGCCCGCCACGGGTACATCCCTTCGTCATGCAACTTTCTTGCGCGTTAAAAAGGGGGCTCCTAAGCATCGCGAATCAGGAGCTCTTACTGGCTCTCCCGCACTCACCCCCTGGCCTTGACCACGGCATCGCGACCTAGCATACCAGCGGCGGCTGAGCTCGCTCGAGGGCTAGGACCTGAGGACGTAGAGCGCTTGCACCTAACCATCTCACAGGAACACACAACTATCAAAGACTCAAGACCAGGCGCAACCCGCCTTGAGGTAGGGCCTCGTGAGTCCTGCGCTGGCTCACGGGTGCCCAGATACACCTCGTAGACCTGCCGTGCAAGCCACGTGTTAGGGCGGGGCCGTACACATCTCGGGGGCTCCTCCCGGAGGGGGCCCCCCTCCCACGCACAAGCTGAAGCACCATGCTCCGCGCTGGCCGTCGACACTACCGAGGAGCGGCTATGCCCGTGCACAAGCGGAAGCACTATGCTCCGCGCTGGTGATAGACAACTAAGGGCGGCTCCACGGTCGTACCAACCTCAGGGAGCCCCAGAGCTCAGCGTCCGGCCTCACCGCAACGCCTTCCCTCGGGAGAGCCGTGCGAGGGGCTGGACACGGGGGCTGCGCTCGGGTCATGCCCAAGCGTAGGCCACCCAACCAGGTCTCTCGGGCCTGGGGGCTACGCTCGGGTCACGCCCAAGCGCACGCCACTCAAATAGGTCTCCCGGACCTGGTCGTCGCACGCCCCTCCCAAGGCCTCAGCGAGGGCAGGTATGGAAATTGTTTGCACGTCAAGGGGGACTCCTGAGCATCGCGACTCAGGAGCCTAACTGGTCACGTAGCCCCTCACTCCTTGGTCCATCTTGGTCTCTGGTCGGCCCAATGGCGGTTGAGGTATGCGCGGGGCCGGGCTCTGCCGACGTAGAACATTAATCTATCCTCGTGTACTCTCCCTATAAGCTGTTTGCGAGTCAAGGGGGACTCCTGAGCATCACGACTCAGGAGCCTAACTGGTCACGTAGCCCCTCACTCCTTGGTCCGTCCTGGTCTCCGGTCGGCCCAATGGCGGTTGAGGTATGCGCGGGGCCGGGCTCTGCCGACGCAGAACGCAAAGCAAATAGGAAGGAAATCGCAAAATCTCGAAGCAAATATTACAAAACATATTGTCCTCACAATACCAAATGAAAAGTTTAACGCCTCCACGAGGCCTGATGCATGTTACAGGAGCGAAACAGGAGAGTAGCCGCAGGTCACCCCTGGACACCGCCCTTGCCTGCAGAAGGTGCTCCTCCTTGGGTAACGTCGTCTTCACCTGCAACACCAGCCGCAGGACCGGCGGCATCGCCGGACAAGGGTGCGGAGGCAAAGCCGCGGAACTTCTTCAGCAGGGCTTCCACCTGACCTTGCACGGCTGCGGCGGCGGCTTCGCATTGGTCATCAGCCACAGGCTCCAGCAGCTCGTCAAGACAAGCGCTGTGGTTGCGAAGGAGCAGATGGCTGAAGACACGAGTCAATGCAGCTGAAGAAAGGACGCGAGCTTCCGCCTCCGCCATGGGACCGATACCATCCACGACTTCCTCAAGTGCCTTCACCAAGAGAGGATGCAGCAGGGCGGGGCCGTCCTCATCGGTGGTCAGCGGTCTCTCCAAGCCGTGCTCGTAGAGCGTCTTCAGTGCCTTGCAAGACCTCTCCTCGAGATCAGCAAAGGCCACGCGGTCTTCGGCCAGGACCAGCGCCTTGGCGTCAAGATCGACCTCCCTCACCTTCACCTTTCACTCCAGCTCTTCCAGCCGGCTATGCTCGACGGCCTGCGTCTTCCCCAACTCCTCCAGCTCAGCGTCACGGTTCTTGACGGTGTCCTCCCGGGCCCTCATCTCCTCCTCCTTCGCCTGGCGGCCGCGTGCTTCTTCGGCGTGCTTGTCGAGCAGGCTCTTCAGCTCGTCCTCCAGCTCTCGGCAGCGATCGCGGGCGGCCTTAGCGTCTTCCAGTGCCGTCTCACGATCGGCTGCAGCATTGGCGGCGCTCTGCTTCTCCTTCTCTGAAGATACCGCGGCCTGGCTCAGCGTCGCGCGGACCGGCAAGTCAGAGTGAAGCCAGCTAGAGGCCATTTCCACGCGCCCGGGCACCAGGCGCGGGTCCGCGCTCAGGAGATCTGCCTGCAGCTGGGTCATCTCCGAAAGAGCACGCTCCAGGACAGCAGCAGGAGCAGAAGAACCTCGGAGTGGAGGTGCAGCATTGGGAGGAGGCGACGCCGTCACCAGGGCTTGGGAGACTGCGGGTTCCGGAGCAGTCGGGACCTCTTCAGCCGAGCCAGACGCCGGCACTTCAGGAGCCAGAGGGGCCATGGGGGCTGACTCCTCCCGGCGATGCTCTTCTTGGCCTCGCGAGGGCAACCGGGCTGGGGAAGTGCGAGTGCTACTGCCTCCTTTCCCTGTGGAGGGAGGCGCGACCGCCGTATCCCCCTTCCTTTTCTTCACCGATGTTGTCGGCCTGATCAAGGGTGAATGTGAGGAAATAACAAGTACAGGCAGGGACAAGACGAAGCTCAAGGTACTTACCGATCCACCGCAACGTATTCCACTTTTTGCTTGGGGAGCTTGAAGCCCGAAAGTTTCGGAGCCTGGGAAGTAGGCGCGCGGGCTCCGGGGGCAGGAGATGGCGCAGCAGGAGGGTTGGAGGCAGCCCCAGGCGGCGTCAGGGTGGACGCAGCATCTCGAGGGATCAGTGATGACCTGCTCCTCATCGGGACAACGGGCAGTTCTCCCCCCTCCTGGCGGGCGTCGACTTCGGCGTCGTCAGGAAGGGCGCGGAGGATTTCATCTTTGCTCAAGGGGGAGTTTTCCCCCATCTCTTCGAGGGTCGCCTCTGAGTCTCCCTCCTCTTCCTTCCCCCCGCCGGACTTGTCGGAGGACACCTCAACCGGCTTCGGTGCTGCAGGGGCTCCGGAGAGCGCAGGCGGCACCAGCCCGCGTGCGTCGAAGGTTGGCCTGGAAAGCACAAGTGGCTCCCAGTCCTTGCGGAGGAACAAAGGAGTGAAGGCGCTCGACGGGTACTCCTGGTTATCCCCAACTAGGAGGCGCAGGACAGCAGCCAGTTCGTCTTCAGGTAGGGCCCCTGGCCTCAGGCGGATCTTGTCTTCTCCATCTCCAAGCTTCCACAAGGGGCGCGATCGCGCCTGGAGCGGGGCGACGCGCAGCATCAAGAATTTCCTCAAGAGCATGGCCCCTATGACCTTCGCCGCCTTCGCATTGCCTGGCTTCAGGTCGGTCTGCATCTAGCCCAACACAAACGACGCCCGCTCACCAGCGAGCTTCGTGCAGGGCCACCCTTTGTTGAACTGGGGTGCCTCCATCGGCAAGGCGAAACGCGGATGGGCGCGCTTGGCGTCCATCATGACCCATTTGGCTTGGATATTGTCAGCCCTCTTCCCGGTGCCCGAGATTGAGTTGGCCTTGCCAGATGTGATGAAATTGGCACACCCGGAGATGTGTCCATCGCTGATGTGAAGGAAAAATAAGTGGCGTAGAAGTGCCACGGATGGCATCACACCCAGGTACGCCTCACAGTAGTAGGCGAAGATGGACATGAGGAGGATAGAGTTGGGGTGGAGGTGCAACGCCTGCAACCCATAGTGGTCAAGGACCTCATAAAATAAATCGGAGAAGGGGGGAACCAACTCGACGGCGATGCTGCTCAAGACGAAGGGGAAGAAGGTGCTTGCCTCGGGCTCCGGCACGTCGGAGGCAAGCCGGAGCTCCGTCTTGCCCCCCTCATTGCTCTCCCCCGCCGTTAGCAGGCGCGTGGAGGCAAAGCTCTTTTCTGTGACGGTGGGTGCTTCCAGAGCTGGCTCTTACCAAGCCGGCGCCGAGGAGGGCTTGGTCTTGCGCGGCGCCATGGGTCGCAGATGCGGAACAAGGATTGGAGCAGATCTGGAGGTGTCGGTGGCGAGGAGCGAGAAAGGGGATCTGGAGCAAGGCGAGGAAGAAACAATGAAGGCAAGCACCATCCGCGCCGACCTTTTTGTCAAGTCGGGCAGTTGCCGAGGCGGCGTGGGAAGTAGAGACGCCCACGTCCAATCAACCGCCATGCGTCAACCGAGGCCGCAGGCTTTTGGGGCCCGCGGCGCTCCGTACTTGACCTTCGGCTTCGCCTCGAAGCCAAGCCCGAGCACACCTTGGGCCCGGGGGCTACTATCGACGTTCTGGTAACAGGTTCCCCAGAGGCGGCCTCACGAGGAGTGGAGATATCAAGGCGGGGCGAACCTCGCGAGGCTCTCGTGACGTGAGCCATGACGATCGACACCAGGCGGGCGCCAGGCGAGCGCCAGCGCGCGCAACATCCTTGTTTCCTCTTTGGTGCCAAGGGGGCAAGCGCAGGCGCGGAGTACCGAGGCATCAGGCAAAGGTTACCATATCAGTGCAACGAGACCAAGACCAGCAGGACGGCAAGACAGAGGTCACCATGGAGCCCAAGACGGCGTCATCACTAGAGCCTTCTGCAGGCGAAGACCACTTTTGTCAGGATAGCTTGCACTAGTTGTTCCCTTTCAAATTTGCCCGCCGTTGTTGGCTCCCTTCCCGCTCAATATTTGGGGAGAGGACCAGGGCCTATATAAGTAGAGCTAGCCACCACAGTAGGGGCAAGGTTGAACCATAGTAGTGGCAGGTTGAACTCATTCAGAGTCGTCTCACCCACACAAGTCCGCAGAGCACAAGAACACCTCAACCCCAGGAGGCTGTTCTTCCCCTTGTACTGTTCTTCATCAGCCCAAGAGGCAATCCACCACCACACACTGGAGTAGGGTATTACACCAGAACGGTGGCGCGAACCAGTATAAATCTCGTGTCTTTCTGTGTTGCGAGTTCATCGAGTTCGTCCGCGAGATCTTAGCGAGGTAGGGCGTGGACCGGTAGGAGGGAAAGAACTTCGTGCGCACCCCAGAGTTCGAACCTTAAGGGTTTTGCCGGAACCCCACATGGCCTTGATGGCCCCTCCGAGATCCTTCCCCATGGCCTCCGGTGATGATGGCCCCCTCCGGTAGGGTGCCAGAGAGGGCCTAGATTGATTTCTTGTGGCTACAGAGGCTTGCGGCGGCGGAACTTCCAATCTAGGTTAATTTTCCGAGGTTTCTGTATTTATAGGAATTTTTGGCATCGGTCTCACGTCAAGGAGGTGCCCGAGGCGTCCACGAGGCTGGCTGACGCGCCTGGGGGGGGTGCCCCCCACCCTCGTGGACGCCCCGGGACTCTCCTGGCCCAACTCTTTTACTCCAGGGTGTTCTTGTGGTCCATAAAAAAATCGTCAAAAATTGGCACGTCAATTGGACTCCATTTGATATTCCTTTTCTGTAAAACTCAAAAACAAGGAAAAAACAGAAACTGGCACTGGGCACTAGGTTAATAGGTTAGTCCCAAAAATCATATCAAATAGCATATAAATGCATATAAAACATCCAAGGTTGATAATATAATAGCATGAATACTTCATAAATTATAGATACGTTGGAGACGTATCAGGCATGTGCACCACGAATTGCACCTTGTTCAAGCAGCGGTACAGAAGACAACTCTTCCCTGGCAAGTCGTCAGGCAACGGGACTCTTGTCAGGACCTCGAGCACCGTTCGTCGCGCCCCAAGGGGGAGCTCGGATTCCTGAAGTCTCATGTGGTCGTTGCTGCTAAGCAAGGCCCACATCGGTCTAGAGTGTCGCTGAAGTGGCGCGACTTGGCGCCGGACGAACTCCTACACCACCATGGGCGCAGTCAGGCCGCGGTTCTTCAGCCTCTTCAACCTGAGCAAGACGGGGGCAAGGCAAGGATCGGCGAGCCTCTGGTGGCACCAACCGGAGTTGGGAATGGCGGGCGCCGACAGAGAAGAGAGCAGGGGCTGCGCACTCCGACATCAACGAATACCTACCGCGTCCGAAATTCTCTTGTGGATGGCGGAAGATCAAAGTCAATCCCCGTGCCGGCCGTCACCGCCACGACTTGGAAGCTCAGGCATCCCGAGGTCTGTCGGGGATCAGTCAGGTGCAACGAGAAGAAGTGGCGGAGAAGTGCCACGGAAGGAGCGATGCCCACCATGGCCTCGCAAACAAAGGCGAAGACGGCAAGATGGGTCACGGATTGAGGATCAAGGTGGAGCATGTGGATCTGGTAATGGCAAAGCACTGCATTGAAGAAGGCGGAAAAAGGAGGAACCAGGCCGGCCCAGAGGGCGTCGATGAAGAATGGGACCTCAGTGGCGGTCCTATCGACGTGAGATCGAGATGCAGGCCAGGCCACCGTTTTCCCCCACTCATTGAAGCTGGAGGCGAGCATGGGACGCACCATGTCCATTGCTTCTTGGTTGGGCACCAGCGACCTGCCAACGGCGGGCTCAATGGCCGGATGTAGTTCGGTGGAGGACAGGGGCTCCTTCCCTTTCTCCATCTGATCCGGCGCCATGGCGATGGGAGAGATGAGCTCAGATCGGATTGGGGGAAGGAAGTGAGCTTCGGGGAAGCGGAAGAATTGGGGGAGCGCGTCGAAACAAGGGGAAGGAAACCGTGTAGACTGCGGTGGCCGCCTAGCAAGGCGGGTATCAAGGCAACGTGGGGAAGTGGAGACGCCCACGTCCAATCAGCCACCACGCGTCGACCAAGGCCGTAGGCTATTGGGGCCCGCGGCGCTCCGCACTTGCCCGTTGGCTTCGCATCGAAGCCAAGTCCGAGCACGCCCTGGGCCCGGGGGCTACTGTCGGCGTTCTGGGAACTGGGGTCCCCAGACTTGCCTGCCTGCGGCCCACGGCGTGGCTCTGCGATAGGGCCCGTACGGCCCATCTTCACCATCAAGCTTTCAAGACCCTCGCGAGGGGCCAAGCCTCGCATGGTGGACGACACAAGACCTCCTCGGGAGCGGCCTCACCAGGCTGGCTCGCGAAGGGCGGAGAGATCAAGGCAAGGCAAACCTCACGAGGTTGTCGTGGCGTGAGCCATGACGATTAAGATCAGGCGGGCGCCAGGCAGGCGCCAGCACGCGCAGTGTCCTTGTTTCCTCTTTGGTGCTAATGGGGCAAGCACAGGCGAGGAGTACCGAGGCGTCAAGCAAAGGTTTCCCTATCAGTGCAATGAGACCAAGACCAGCAGGACGGCAGGACGGAGGTCACCGAGGAGCTCAAGGCGGCGTCACCACCAGAGCCTTTGGCAGGCGAAGACTACTTTTGTCAGGATAAGCTATACTAGTTGTCCCCTTTCAAATTGGCCATTGTGGGATCCCTTCCTACTCGATATTTGGGAAGAGGACTGGGGCCTCTATAAATAGGACTAGCCACCATAGTAGGAGGGGAAGGAAGAGAGCAATCCCCACACACCCTCAAGTTCACCAAGCACAAGAGCACCTCTCCTCAGGAGGCTGTTCTTCCCGTTGTACAGTTCATCCTCAGCCCAAGAGGCAATCCACCACCACCACACTGGAGTAGGGTATTACACCACAACGGTGGCCCGAACCAGTATAAATCTTTTGTCCCTTGTGTTGCAAGTTCGTCGAGCTAGCCTAGAGATCGCAAAGCGTGTGAGAGCATAACTTGTGAGGGAGAGATCTTCGCGCGCACCCCAGAGTTCAAACCTTAAGGGTTTTGCCGGAACCTGAGATCCGACAACCACCGTCGGCTCGGGCGTGCTCTTGATGCTTTGCACACCCACCATCCGCCACGTAGCCGTCACCAAGACCCTCATCGACGGCGGCGCCGGCTGCAACGTGCTCACGGTGGAGGCCTTCAGCCTCCTTCACGTACCACTCGAGCGGCTCCGCCCCAGCAAGACATCCTCCGGCGTCAGAGGTAGCTCCTCTAGCCCCCTGGGGCGGATTCGTCTTCCCGTGACCTTCGGCACCCGCAACACTACCGCACCGAGCTGATCGACTTCGACGTCGCCCACATCGGCCTCCCATACAACGCTATCCTTAGGTACCCGGCTCTAGCTCAGTTCATGGCGGCGACCCATCCGACCTACAACCTCATGAAGATGCCTGGGAGCAAGGACGTCCTCACCATAGTGGGGGATACCAAGGAGGCTCTGGCGGCACTCAAGCTTGCCCTCAAGACAGCCGCAGCAGCGCAACCGGCCGATGCGGGTACCTCCGGAGCTTAGGCGGTCCCACCGACCAAGAAGAAGCAGTTGTTCACTCAAGACCGGGCAGAAACCAAGCAGGTGCCGGTCGAGGAAGACGGGTCCTCAGGGGCCACCTTCACCATAGGCGCCAACCTCGACCCCGACCAAGAGGAGGCACTGGTGAAGTTCTTGCGCGCAAACAAGGAAGTATTCGCCTGGGAGCCCAATCAGCTGGAAGGGGTCCCAAGAGGAGCATCGCTTGAAGGTGTGCCCCAACATACGCCCTATGAAGCAGAGGGCATGGCGGTAGTCCACGGAGAAGCAAACCTTCATCGTCCAAGAAACCCGCAAGCTGGAGGTAGCAGGCGTCAATCGCGAGGTCCGGTACCCCATGCCTCAGAAGCTCCTGCTCGCGCTCCTGGTGGCCTCGCGCCAGCTGCGACACTACTTTCAAGGTCACCCCATCAAGGTCGTCTCGGCCTACCCGTTGGAGAGGGTGCTCAGGAGCCCCAACTCCGTCGGGAGAGTCGCCGAGTGGAACATCAAGCTCCAGGCATTCCAGTTGGAGTTCAGCACGACCAGGGTCATCAAGGGGGCTGTGCTCGCTAACTTTGTGGTAGAATGGATAGACGCCCCGCAGCTCGAAGAAGGCGAGGATAGATCCCTCTCGCCAGGGAGTGAAGCGCCAGATGGCTGGGTTATGTATTTCGATGGCGCCTTTGCGCGCCAGGGCGCGGAGGCTGGAGCAGTGCTCATCTCACCTACTCAGGAAAAGCTTTACTACTCCGTGCAGCTCTGCTTCCAGCAGGGCGAGAAGGTCTCCAACAACTTAGCAGAGTACGAAGGCCTCATAGCTGGCCTCAAGGCTGCGGTGGCCCTGGGGGTGAAGCGCCTCACCATCAAGGGCGATTCGCAGCTCCTCGTCAACTTCTCCAACAAAGTGTACGAGCCAAAGGACGAGCACATGGAGGCATACCTCGCGGAGGTGCGCAAGATGGAGAAGCAGTTCTTGGGCCTGGAATTGCAGCATGTGCCCCGTGGCACCAACAAGGAAGCCGACGACATCGCTAGGAGAGCATCCAAGCGGCTACCCCAAGAGCCTGGCGTCTTCGAGGAGCGGCTCTTCAAGCCATTGGCAACACCACCGCTTTCAAGAACAGCGCTGCCTCGGGAGGAACTCCCTCAACCACCTGCCTCGGGAGCCCCGGCCTGTGGCCCGACCTCAGGAGCGTGCTTGCTCTTGGCGCTCGAGCCTCAGGAGGGGTGCTGGACCAAAGAATTGAAGGAATACCTGACGCAAGGGACGCTGCCGGAGAAGGAGGAGGACGTGGAGCGTGTGGCCCGACAAGCCACGACACACTGCATCCAGGACGGTGAGTTGTACAGGAAGCGACTGAATGACGTTTCCCTGCGTTGCATCTCCAGGGAGCAGGGGAAAGAGCTGCTGGCCGACATACACGGCGTGGACTACGGGTACCACTCCTCGTCACGGAACCTCGTCGGCAAGGTGTTTCACAGCAAATTCTACTGGCCTACGACACTCAACGACGCGACTGAGCTGGTGAAGTCCTGCGAGGCCTACCAGTTCCACGCCAAGCAGATCCATCAGCCGGCTCAGGGCCTCCAGACCATCCCACTATCGTGGCCATTCGCGGTCTGGGGGCTGGACATCTTGGGCCTGTTCCCTCGAGTGCCTGGGGGCTACCGCTACCTCTACGTCGCCATCGACAAGTTCACCAAGTGGGCGGAGGTAGAACCCGTCTGCACCATCCCGGACGGTTCTGCGGTCAAGTTCATCAAAGGTCTCTTGAGCCGGTTTGGGGTACCCAACCGCATCATCATCGACAACGGCTCGCAGTTCACTAGTAACCTCTTCAAGACATATTGTGCTAACCTTGGAACGTAGATCTGCTATGCTTCGGTGGCGCTGTTAGGTTCTATGGTAGGGTGCATCGACTGCAAATTAAAAAATCCTACACGCAGAACAACCAAGAACATGCTACGGGAGATGGATCACAGTTCGTTACCACTAGACGCGCAGTGTCGTGCAGCGGAAGAAGAGTTGGGGCAGCGCATCCGCGTGGTTCGTCTCCTCCTCGTCCGATCTCCCTCGAACAGCTGGTAGTCCAATCCCACGTACATGTTCGTCGGAGCGGCGCAAGTGCACCGCCTCTAATGGTATCCGCGCGTGCAGGAGGAACACCGTGCGGTGGACTGCTAGGTCCGATCACACAGTCGGCGACGAGTGGAGGTGTCTATTCGCAACACATGCAAACCCTAGTGACAGCGCCGAAGAGATCAACCGCATGAGTGTGCTGCACCTCCACTTTATATAGGCGTCCGTCGTGGGCTCAACACTTGGGCCTCGCACGGACCCTAAAGCCCATAAGTCTACTCGGCCACAATCCGAATACAGCTCGGATCACATCCGACCAGTGTCCTCGGATCCGACCTCGCAGGTTCCTTCCCTTAAGCGCGTGACCCCTTAGGTTCAAGTCGGCTTGGTCGCAGCTCGGATCACCTCCGAACTGCACGGTTGGTAGCGGCCTCTAGCAAGGCATGCCGAACACCAAGCAGACTATGAAGCTGGTTAGTGAACCTGTACATCACACTTCCATTCCTTTTGCCACACGATATACGTTGTCGAGCTCAAGGCGAGTCTGTCATCCTTGTGCTAGCCCGACCTCTTTCTCGTTCTAGTGATGCCGACCACTATCCGGATTATCTCATAATCCTTGTCGCATGGCCATGCTTATCCTAGTCGGATCACATGAGGGGCCCAGAGTATATCTCTCCTGGTCGGAGGGGCAAATCCCATCTTGCTCGACCATGTCTTGCAGCATGGGTCTGGCCAAGCCCCAAACCTACTTTTGTAACTACCTAGTCACGGAGTAGCGTTTGATCGGCCCAAAGCAGGTCTGTCATCATCCTGAGTACATGTGCCAGCTCAGGTCTTAGGACATAGAACGTATGTTGTACTAGAGACTCACAGATGACATATCGCTGCGTCTCATAGTTGGGTCTGTCCGACTCGGACCTTATCTTGACTCGGATCCGACTACGTCAAATCCGACCAGACCATTCCAAGTCCATATTATCCGGTTAGCATCCAATGCTCCATGGCTAGTGAGACCAAGCCATCGACCGTGTCATATGCTAGTCTAGTCAGCTGCGCGTCCACACAGCCCTTCGACTAGGGACCTTTTAGGACAGTCATCATACAATGCATAGTACCACAAACAAGTCACGTACTTGCAGATACACATCATTGATAATGTCCAAGGACTATCTTTATTCGTAAACACATAGGAAATATCATCATACATGATTGCCTCTTGGGCATATCTCCAACACTACTAGATTACAATTTTCTCCATTCTTACAGCAGAGGAGTGCAAAAGCAGTGAAAACACGCAGGCTCAGTCATTACATGGCCCACCTCACACTATCACCATATTTTCTGGACACCGTGCGACACCTGACTCTTTACATAGTACTAGTATAGTACGTACTGTAATTTCTCAGCGAGATAAATTTCTACAATGCTGTGAAGCTTCCAGCTTCTGTTTCACATATCTTGCGTCCAAGGTTGCCCGTTGCAACATTTCATCAAATACAAAGGAGACTAACATGCATGCTAATGCATCTCAATGATTGACAGATCATAGCCAATATGTACTCCCTCCGTTCCAAAATAAGTGTCTTAACTTTATGAAACTTTAGTACAAAGTTGCACTACTACTAAAGTTGACACTTATGTTGGAACAGAGACCGCTAAAGAAAAAACGATCCATGCAGTCCCTAGCCCTTGAACCGTAAACCCTAACTAGGCTTTAATTTGCCGGCAACGTTGGAGCTTCCCAAGAAATGAAGTTTGCAACCCTTTGACCATCGGATTATTTTGTGCAGTTTCACCAAAATCGAGATGAAAATCCCTGTGGCAAAGAAATTGAAGAAGCATGATTAGAATATGATTACTGGGACTAGTTGATGTGACATAAACTCATCACAAATACAGTACGTAGAAGCTAGTAGAGGTATGTGCGGGGCAAAGAAGTAGAGAAATATCCACATGGAGTGATGTGGGAAGCTGGAGCAGTGGTGCAAGCCGGCTGTAAAGGAAGTTGTACCTGAGGGATGTCGAGATGTAGCTCAATCTAGAGGAGGGTGGCAGGAAGCGACAACTGCCAACGTCGCGACAGTGAGCAAGGGATGAAGGCAACCTCACCGGCTTTGTGTGAGAGAACGGCGGGGACCCCTGATCGAGACATGCCGACAGTGGGTTTTCGCCGTCGGCGACAGCGACCGCATCTACACTGAGCATCCACCCCTTCCCCCGACGGACTTGATCCGCCCAGATGTTAGAGATGTGGCCATAGTCATTTTGTGCGAGAGATTGTGAAGAGAGAAACCCCAACAAGTAATAGTGTAGGCTCGTCCTGGCTATGTATATAGTGGGGCGGTTTCCTTTTCTCTCCATATGAACCTATTTATATTGCGTACGTGCCACTGAAGAAAAAAAACTTTATTTATAAATGACGCGGCACCGTTCATGCGTGGTTCCCGACCCTCCATTATTTATAAGTGAGTAACTACTACTAGACGCGTCAAATTATCACGTCTGTGTAACGTGTGTGGTTGGCGAAGACGCAAAAGACGCATAGAGTGCTACTAGTACACTACGTGCGTGGGTGCGTGCACCTCTTCTCTTCGAGCATGGTTATTAAAAGTATAGCCCACTACTGTACTACCACGTGGTTATTATATATGGGCAGAGTATAGGCAGTAATAATGACTAATAAATTGTGAAATCACAAGGGCTGCCTTTCTCTATGTTTGACAGAGGAAGCAGCCATCATTTCACGCCCCGTTGAATATCCATCCGCTGGTACCTCCGCGAATAAATAAAAATCCGCTTCTACCTCTGTAGCATGGTTAATAATATAGCCATGTCAATCACGATGTAGAAATATGATTCACTGATACAATAGGGCTGGATCTCAGGCTGGTGATTTTTTTTCACTTTGTCTCTTTCTCTTTTTGTCTCATTTACTCATTTTACATAGGAGCACGTGTAGAGGATGGCTATTCCTTTCGATGGGACTTCTTCATGGCGTTCAAGACTAAGCAGCTCCGAATTATGCCCGCTGCCCACCACTCTGAATCGTGCCATATATGATAGGGAGCAGTCCCATTGCAACAATGAGGTCCACTAGGTCTAGCACGTCCTGTAAGAAGAGACTGTCATGCAAAACATACATCTTGTTGCCTTCTTCCTCGTACAGTACGTACCACTAGTACGTACTACTAGTACTACTACTATTCGTTCTCCTATAAACCTTGCGCTTGCCATCTCCAAAATATTAACCTTGCGATTGGCTCTTCGCCTCTTCGGGAAGTCGAGCAATAATGGTACTGCAGTATATATCGTTCTGGCTATATGAGACCGAATGAATTGCTGCACGTCCAGCTCGTGGGCGAGGGCCGAGGGAGAGTGCGTACTATTACGTCCGTTTCAATATGGACTACGTACGGAGAAAAATGAGTGAATCTACACTCTAAAATATGTCTATATACATCAGTGTTTGGAGTATGTACTAATACTCCCTCCATCCGGGTTTATTAGGCCTCTCAGCATCACAAGCATGTCCCTTTTTATAAGGCCTCACTTTCAAAAGGTGCAAGCATGCAACAATTTCATTCGTTGTATTGAAAGTCATTGTTGTTGGTGGCATGGCTGGAAAATTAATACACTTCATGCGTGTTTTTTCATTGGTTCCATGCATGTGAGAGAGTGCATTGGGAGTGAAATGGAAGAATTAATGTGAGCAAATTACTATGTGTCTTGGTCAAACAGAAGTTGTCTTTAGGCCTAATAAACCCGGACGAAGGGAGTAGTTCATATTGAAATCTACTAAAGGACATATATTCCTAACAATATGATAATCTCTCTAACCAAGGTAGGGACGAGGAGTAAACGGAGGGAGTAGTAAAATTTGCTCCTCGTCCAGCGAGCCACCGCGCGCGTGGGCGAGGGGCCAGGCGTAAGGCGTAGTAAGCAAGCTTCACCTCGTTCGGCGAGCCACCGCGCCCATGGACGGGGGAGACGGCGTACTAAGCAAGCTTCTCACCATTCTGCGAGTTGAAAGGACACATCAAAAGTAATACGGACAGAGCATCTCGAGTGTATAGATCCTTGCCTCTAAGGTAGGGCCCACATGGTTTGCCTCTTTTTTAACATAGCGCGTCAAGTAGCAATTTGTTTGCTCACCCGTGGTAGACGATCCTCCATCAAGTGGACAACCAGTACACGTGTCAAATTACCACGTGGGCTGCCTTTTCATACATAAATGAGCTCCACCGTGTACCCACGCGAGTGTGGTTGGGAAAGAGACGGGAGTATGTGCACCGTGCGTGCACCTCTTCTCTTCGTGCACGTCCCCCACCTACGCGGGTGTGTGTGAGAGAGATACAAACCTAGACAGATGGCGTGTGCGTTCGTGAGTGTTTTTTGTTAGGGGGGTGATTTCGTGAATGTATTTGTGGGAATATGTGTCTATGACATCTCAAACAAAAATTTGACACGTGCAATGTGTGTGAAATAGAGGCCTATCTATATCTTATATAGAGGGGGCGATCCACGAGAAGAGAGGGAGGGGTCATAGATATTGATAGAGTCGAAGAGAGGATCAAGTGGTTGGGTGCGAGATCGATGAAGAGAGCCATTGAAATTGTGTGTGTGCAAGTCAAATATATAGGGCGACTGACCTACCGGAACGTTAAAGGGCATAGGGCAAGTTTGTGTGTGGCAGGGAGACATGACTAGAGTGCTTGATGTATCGGTGTGTGTGGGGGGGGGGAGGGGGAGGCAGAGGCCTAACTAGAGAGGTAGAACGACTCATATATGTGTTGAGAAGGACAGACCCAGCTATGTCTTGAGGGAGATCAGTCGACATCCATACATAACTGAAGGACGGGAAATAGGTTGGGACACACAGAGAGAGAGGGGCAGAGAGAGAGAGAGAGAGAGAGAGAGAGAGAGAAAGAGAGATGAGAGAGAGAGGGAGGGAGAGGGGTAGAGTGCTGGATGGGTGATGGAGTTGCTTCTCGAAGATGGTGGGAGAGGAATACTAGACAAACTGAGGGTAGACCTGCAATATTATCAAGAAGAGTGGGGATGTGTTTCTGTGTGTGCCTGTGCGTGATAGATGTGTCGGGATGCATGCATGGATGATGAAGGGGAACCATGTGTTTGGTAAGCAAACCTAACTAGATCGGTAGATCAATTATTGTTTGTCGGAGGAAGGGAGAGACATAACTAATGAGGTAGATCGATCGACACGTGGGGAAAAACGAGTTATAAGGACCTAGCTAGCTATACGTATAGCGGGAGATCGGTCGGTGTACATCCATTTGTTAGAGGCAAATAAGGACCAGCGAGACGGATAGACAAAGAGAATGGATCTAGGAGGTGGTGTGAGAGGCCGAGCTACTAGCTAGATAGGGCGAGGAGTGTGCGATTATGAGATCGATGAAAAGAGGGTTGAGAGTTTACACGTGTGTGGGACCATATGAGAGACATGAGGCATCGACACAGAAAGGAGGAGATGGAAGCACTACAAGAAATATGTCAACTTATGACCTTCTGTCAGTGACCTTGGAAGAAAATGTCGTAAATCTACGACCATTTGAGACCAATTGGTCGTAAGCTGTTCAGAGGGCTCCAAACCCTAAACTATAGCGACCATTTTGGCCAGAAAGGTCGTAATTTCCTTACACGAAATGGTCATAAAGCAGACAGCACTGATCCGCTGCCTTATTTCTAGCTGATCACGACCAATATAGATGGTCATAACCTTGTAATTTGTGGTGGATTGCTATGTCTAGGCGCCACCTCATCAGTTTTGCCTATGTGTCATGTCCATGTGTCAATTTTTCCCTAGGTTGTGAAGCAACCTATATTTCTGTTAGTCCCAAAATTCCAAAAAAAATCTCATAAATTCTTTGGATCATATCTTTGTCAAATATGTAAAAAACCTTCCTCGCTTAGTTAAAATATAATTCAACAATATTCATTTTCCTATTTTGTTCATAACAGCACTTTGTGAAGGAAGTGCTATTTTTATATTCTTGATTTCCCTCAATATTTTTGGGCATTCTTTCCTATCCAAATCATTGCCTCATGACAAAATTCAGCTCCATTTGCCTAGTAAATGTTCCTCGGCAAATTTCCAAAGTTTTTGTTCAGCTAGAAGCTTTGTGAAGGAAGTACTAGCTATGCACATCCAAATGGCATGAAATTTATACAGTGCCTTCATATGCCCAAATTATCACCCTCCTCCAAATTGCAGCTCAATCAAATCATCTATGTGAGCCCAGCTTCAATTTTTATTTTCTCTCCAAATTGGCACATTGCAAAGCAAGTGCTATCTATACCACTCGTATTGCCCTCAAACTTTTTGGTAAATCTTGCATACCCAAATCATTTCCACATGCCAATATTCAGCTCTATTTTCCTAGTAAATCTTCCTCGACAAATTTCCAAAGTTTCTATTCACCTAGAAGCTTTGTGAAGGAAGTACAAGATTGGCATATCATAATGAGTTGACTATTTGCCACATATTCTATAGGCCAAAGTCATAGCTATACACAAAAGTTTAGCTCTGTCTAACAATACATGTGAGCTCACCATCGAATCTTTGTTTCTGGTAATATTTTCAGTTTGTGAAGCAACTACATTTTATATTGCTTTATAATTGCGGAAAATTTACTAGGACATTACCCCGACTATAGAAACCCACTACACAAATTTTAGCATAATTCAATCATCTATGTAAGCCCAGCTTCAATTTCTATTTTCTGTCCAAATCGATACATTGCAAAGCAAGTGCTATCTAGACACCTCCTATTGTCCTCAAACTTTTTGTGCCATCTTACATATACAAATCATTTCCACATTCCAATATTCAGCTCCATTTGCCTATTAAATCTTCCTCAGCAAATTTCTAAAGTTTCTATCCAAAGAGAAGCTTTGTGAAGGAAGTACAAGCTAGGATTATCCAAATGGTATAAACTTTTTACAGTCCTTTATTATGCCCAAATTACCATACTAAAAAAATTTCAACTCAATCCACTTATCCATTTGAGCCCAGCTTCAACATCCATATTTCTGGCCGATGTGGTACTTTGCAAAGCAAGTGCCATCCAGACCCCTCCATTTGAGCTGAAAATTTGCCAAGATAGTCTCCCTAGTAGATGATCATCCTCAGCCAAAACTCATGCCCATTGGCCTTGTGAATTTCACGTACCGCTAATCAAACACTTGGCTGCTAATTCATGTTTGAGCATAGTTCGGTCTCCTCGTGAAATTCTTCTGCTGTTATTTTCTTCCTAGCATCTACGTGGGGAGTGCCAACCTACTAGACATGCCTACGCTGCCTAGAACGCATGGCAATGCCATGGTCACGCGGTGACCACGCGGCGGCCATGCGAGTCTACGCACTTTGGAGTTGGGGCCCTGGGCCACCGTCCAAACCTCGACGTATCACCACCAAACCATGTATTTATGCTTAAATAGATACTTATGTAACTAGAAATGATTTTTGGAAAAAATAAAGAGCAAACTATAAGTCGGATGGAGTTCAAATTTGACCCGTTTCCTGCTGAATCAGCAAAAAATTGTCTTTTTCACGAGAGGTGGATAAAAACCTTTTACACCCAACCATTTTGTCAATTGTGCATTAAATATGGCCTAGTATTTTATAAAATTTATTTGGTCCAATTTTGCAACAATTGGTTGGTTGGTTCTTCACAAAAAAAACCTCAGTTTGGGCACTCGAAAAATGGAAAATGATTTTTTCGTCCAAAGAAAATGGAAACTTCCTTAGGCAACATTGTTTGCCATTCAAATATGCACCCTTGTGCACAATATGAGATTATTTTAACAAACTATGCCATGAGTGTGTGCATAAGATTGATCATTGCGCTTGAAAGCCATTGATCTCCACACATGATAGCTTGTTTCTGAGAACACTTTTCTAAAATAATTATCGTATTACAAGTTTCTTATTTTTCTTGGTAACTTGGCCACATATAATGACACAATGCAAAGGTTTTCCAATTTTTTTTATTTTTTTTATTTTTTATGCCCGTTTGAAAATGCGATCAAAACGGCGGGCCTGACCATTCCTAGCTAGTGGTTTAATCTTGGAAAAATCTAGTGTTTCTCTAATTAAATAGATAATTTTGTACCTAGAAATGATTTTTGGGAAAAATAAGAGCAAACTATGAGGTAGCTACAGTTCAAATTTGACCCACTTCCACGTGAATCGCCAGAAATTTGTCTTTTTCATGAGAGGTGGATCAAAACTTTTGACACCCAACCATTTGGTCAATTGTGCATTCAATATGTCCTAGTATTTCAAAAAATCGATTTGGTCCAATTTTGCAACAATTATATTATAGGTCCTTCACAAAAAAACTCATTTTGGGCACTCGAAAAATGGAAAATGAATTTTTCGTCCAAAGAAAATGAATCTTCCTTAGCCAACATTGTTTGTCATTCCAAGATGCACCTTTGTAAACAATATGAGATCATTTGGACAAACTATGCCATAAATGTGGCCATAAGATTGAGCATTTGGGTTGAAAACCATGAATCTTCACACATGATAGCTCATTTCTCAGAACACTTTTAAAAATAATTGTCGTATTACAAGTTTATTATTTTTCCTGATAACTTGGTAACATATAATGACACAATGCGAAGGTTTTCCAATTTTTTGAATTTTTTGAATTTTTTATGCCCATTTCAAAATGCGGTGAAAACGGCGGGTATGACCGTTCCTAGCTAGTGCTTGAATCTTGGAATTTTTTGGTGCTTCTATGATTAAACAGATACTTATGTACCTAGAAATGATTTTTGGAAAAAATAAAGAGCAAACTACGAGGCAGCTGCAATTCAATCGGCAGAAGTTTTTCTTCTTCACCAGAGGTGGATCAAATCTTTTGATACCCAACCATTTGGTCAATTGTGCATTAAATATGTCCTAATATTTTAGAAAATTAATTTGGTCCAAATTTGTAACAAGTACATGGTAGGTCCTTCACAAAAGAACTCATTTTGGACACTCGAAAAATAAAACATGATTTAAAAGAACTCATTTCTCATAACTCTTTATAAAAAATATTTGTCTTATTTCAATTTGTGATTATTCCTGAAAACTATAGTCACATTTGCTGACACAATGAGAAGTTTTTTTGCAATTTTTCAGGTCATAATAAAATAGCTAACATGATTTAGCACCTTACTTTTAGTCAATTACGACCAATTTAAATGGTCAAAATATCATATCTGTATACTGCGTTCTGATTGGTCCAGGGGCCTCTCACATGAATCGTGGATAAATCACTGTCGGATGCTCCTGGATCGAATGGCCTGCACCTCACCCTCTCACCCACCCATGGCGAGCTACCCCTAAAAACACCACCGCACACCACTCATCTCTCCCCGCGCAGTGAACCCTAGCGCTCTCACCCTCTCAGCCCCGCACTTCCTCCTTCTGGATCTCGATGCGCCGCCGCCCACAACCCCACTCCCTCCCTCTGGATCTCGATGCGCCGCCGCTAACACCCCACTCCCTCCCACGCTGTCCGTCGGCATTCCCCTCACACTCTCACCGCTCGGCCCCTCGGCGGCGTCGCCCTTCCCATCGCGATCCCCACTTTCCCTCAAGCGCCGCCTCTCCTTCTCGCTATCCCCAACCCCGGCAGTGACCTTGTTTCCCTCAACAGCCAGATCATGCTCACGCTCACATCGGGCTCCTTATCGTCCTCCTCGACCTGCTCCTCCCGCCCGCGCTCCTCTCCAACTTCATCCGCGCCGGCGTCCACCACGCCTCCGCACATAGCCTCCTCGACCAGGCTAGGGGCTCCCACTTCCACTTCCGCACACAGCAGCAAGTCCTTCTCCTCCTTCCCCACTGCTTCTGCCTCCAATCGATCCCACCGGAGCACCACCACCCGCCGCCGCCGCCGCCACACGGATCAGAGCGGAGCGCCGGTGGAGGTGGTGAAGAGCCTCCTAAAGCCGAAGCCAACACCTCAGCAGCAGCTGCACGAGTGGCAGCGCCGCCTCCGCGACGAGGGCCGCAACATCGAGCGCCAGATCCAAGGTTCCCCTCCCCTCCCTCCCCGATTCGATCCAATCTAGGGCTCTAGGACTTCAACAGGTTGCTGATTTTTGGTTTTGGGGCCGGTGCGTAGACATGCATAAGGAGGAGAAGAAGGTGGAGAAGGCTATCCGGGACGCTGCCAAGGTGCCTACCTACATATATACTCTGCGCCATGGATCGATTTGGGCTGATTTACTGATTTGGTTTCCTCTGCTGGTGATGCTTGTTCCTGAAGGTGCTGGCCAAGGAGCTGGTGCAGTCCAGGAAGGCGGTCAACCACCTCTATGAGAACAAGGCCCAGCTCAACTCCATCTCCATGCACCTCGGCAAGATCGTCGGTAAAGGACACCACCTGCATCGTATCTATCTTTCTAGATAGCATTCAGTATGGTAACATTTAGTAATTTACAGCTGCTGTTCATGATGCTATTACAAACTCTGAAATCTGGTACTTTAGTCAAATGTGCTTCCTTTCTGAACAACAATGCACCTTGCCGACCTCGTCGGTAGCAAATAGTGTCTACTGGCCTCGTATCATTCTATACTAGTATGGATAGATAGGATCCAAGTTTGTTGTCTACTGGCCTCTGCTGGTGTCTTGAAATGCTTGGGAATGGCCCGTCCGTCTGACCATGCAGTTAGTTTGAATCTGTTTTGGCAGCTAACATGCCTCGTCATTCTGACTACCTGCTTTCTCACTTCATGGCACTTGAGAACATTCATGTTCTGTTTTATCCATTCTCACATTCTGGCATCTATTACTTCAACGATCTCACAATGGCGGTTTAGGACATCCTTATCCTTGCAAAAAAATTGAGCTCAGGTAATACTAATGTTTATATCTATCATTCAGTACTACTATTTATAACTAATCAAGACCTTATGATTTACACAGGTCGGGTTGTCGCAGGTTCCATGGAGCCCCCCTTCCCTCGTCAAGCTCAGCGCCAAGAGCTAGGAGCTGCTCTTCGCCTCGCCTCGCCCCGCACAAGCGACGTCGTCAGGTTGCAAGCAAATATTCCTATCTGCTCTTTCACTAGTGTCGACCCTTGCTTTCGTTGTTAATAGTAAACGCATGCTCCACAACTAATATAGAAGATGCATTTCCATCCCATCTAGTAGGTGCTGACTCGATGCAAACAAATTAAATAAAATTAGTAGGTGTTGACTGCTCACACACCATATATGTTGAACGATGCTAGCTGATGTACCAATGTGATGTTGCTTGCTTGATTGATGACTGGTTGTCATTAACTAGAAAAAAGAATAAGAAAACCTTGTCAATTTATTTGAGGAGAATCCTTATCCCATTCATTAGACAACCATTACTACTACTTGTATTTGCATGTTTGCTTGCTTGCTTGCTTGTAGCACTATCAAGTGTGGGGAAATCCAGTACTAGGATGTGTGGAGCTGGGACGCTGTTGGATCATTAGCACTTGTAGCACTATCAAGTTTGTACTGATTGCAGATAGAAAACCTTGTAATTTTTTCCGTAAGCTAAACTTTGTGATTTAATTTCTGGAAGCTAAACATTTTAAGTCTAGTAAGAAACTTGAGCAAAATCAGTCCACAAGTTAGTTGAAGTCACAAGTGCCTTTTATTGACAGAGTCTTCTGCCAGGGCGAATGTTATATTCAAAACCACTTCGATCACTTTGTGTTTTCTTTTTTAATATTTTGTTGTGTCTTGCTTGGTGGGAATTGATCCAGTTAAGTGGCTGACTGGGAATATTATGCTGTTAAGTTCGTGTCTTAGTGCATCTGAGAATGTTGTTTCTTTATTTCTTCCTTTTGTTGCAAACCTGAAAAGGAAGTGCAATGTGAACCTGGAAGGTGCATGTACTGCTGCTACTTTTGTGTGCCAACTGCTATACTAGTTGGTTTGTGATGATCCAAACAAGTCAACCGCAGTAGTATTGTTGGCAGTTGGTGTTTAAATTCATTGCTGCCATGGTATTTATTCTTTCGGCATGTCATGTATATGCTTGGTTCCCTGATGGGTGCACTTTTTAACGCACGCAGGTGCAAGATAGAGCCACGCCACCATGCGATGATTCTTCTTCCACTCGGAGGCCTCCCACTCCAGTAACTCTGTTTCTGCTCCAGCATAGCATAGCTGGTAAGCAACCGCTCCTCTCTTTTGCAATCTCTTGC
Source organism: Triticum aestivum (assembly GCF_018294505.1). Classification (NCBI taxonomy): domain Eukaryota; kingdom Viridiplantae; phylum Streptophyta; class Magnoliopsida; order Poales; family Poaceae; genus Triticum; species Triticum aestivum. Next base: position 235,960,324 of record NC_057799.1, read on the forward strand.
TCTATTATCTTGCTCTGCGTGTGTCCACGGCCATACACACCTTCTGCTAAGTTATGTTCTGGCCATGGTGATTTCTGTCTAGTGCTTATGATGCTTTGGATTTGTAGTTTAGTGATGCCAAGTGTTGCATCGATAATATTTAATCAAAACCACCCAATTAAGTTGAACAATCAAAGAGAGCCTGCTACTAACAGACAGGTTTCCTTTCGTAATAAAGATTGGATTGTCGTCCTGGCTCTGAAACATGCAACTTTTTACCTGTCTATAAGTCTTGATCAAATCCAGCTTGTATCTACTTGTAGATGTAGACTGTTCTATATTTTTTGTCGATTAAAAACCTACTTGCATGTTGTTGGATACCAACCATGGTTGAACCTAAAAATGGTTGATTTGATATCTTTTGTTTTTTCTGCACTATACTAGTCGTCGTCGCCGCTGCCATAGTTGGGTTCGAGTCGTCTCCCGCGCTGCTAAAGATCATTGTTGACACTATAATCCACAGGTATCTCTCTCGGTTCCCTTTATACACTCCTACCTTTGTGATGTTAGTATGCTTGTGCTGACTAGTTTTGTTAGATCTTGCCGGTTGAATGGATGGTCGTGTTAGTAGAATGGTATTTTGTTTTAGGCGCAATGTGTTGCAATGAAGTTTTTTGCACGACTTGCACTTGAGCCATGCATATTCAGATTCTCTATCTGTTTTCTTGTATGAATGGGTATCTCATTTTAACTAGTTGGAGGACAAAAAGCATGGCACTAACTCAATTTGTGTTATCATTTTAAATAAATGTCATTTTCTTGAATGGTCTGTTCATAATATATTTGCCCCAATTTTTCTGATTCTTCTCTCATTCTTGTAAAAGGGTGACAGAGGAAGCCATGTTGAAGTTTTGTTTGTTCCCAGCCCTGACTACGGTCGTCCAGCGAGTTTGGCATGTTGTTCATCTGACTACGATCGTCCAGCGAGTCTGTCATGTTGTTCATCTGACTATGGTCGTCCAGTGAGTCTGGCATGTTGTCATTTTCTTGTAAAGCAGTACTGTATTACACTTGTAGAGCTCGTTACACTTGTAGAGCTTGAAAGTACTTTATTACACTGGTCATGTATCTACACATATAGAGCTTGTTATTGTGATTGCCATTGTATTATGTGATCTGGTTGCTCTTATTTGAAGTATCATGTGTGGTTTTTGTCTAGCAATATAAATACTGGTTGAAATATGAAGAATATACGCCAGATCGATGGGACCCAATTACCAGAACATGAAAAATGGGACCCAGTTACCAGAACCTGACAATTGGGACCCATCTGACTAGTGGACCCATTTAATAAAAAAAGGAAAATGAAATAGTTTAGACAAAAAGGCCATGGCCCAACAATAAAAAAGCTGCAATGTTGGGCTTGGCCCATGAAGCCGCCGAATAATGGACAGGAAAAAATATAAAAAGGCTGTCTTAGTGGGCTTGGCCCATGTAAAGCATCGAATTGGACCGGGCTGAATCTTACCAACGACCTTTTCAATTGGTCGCAATTTTGCCACGTCAGATCTGATGTGGCCTGAGCAGACAACCAATGACCAAAAAATTGGTCGTGGAACCAACGACCTTTCCCATTTTAGAAAAAAGGTCGTTAATTTCAGTTTACAACCGCCAGCTCTTGACCATCTGTTTTTGGTCACAAAAAGGTCGCAAATGAAAAACAATGACCTTTCAGCGACCAATAGTGATGGTCGCAAGTTGACATATTTCTTGTAGTGAAGGTGCGTGTGTATGTTGTAGGCAGACATCGCTAGATAGGTTTATCGATCGGTGTGTGTTGGAAAGGAGTTGTGGAGACTGTGGGAGAACGACCTAAAGAAAAAAATGAATGTGCATGATGGATAGAATGCTGAGGGAGGGGAGGGCGAGGAGGGCGTGTGCATGCATGAGAGAAATTTAGTGCTTGCTACAAAGGTTAGAGGATTGTGTGGGTGTAAGAGACTAACAAAGATCATAATTTTATATGAAAGTGGATTCATATATTTGAATAGGAGATCATAGTGTTATAAACATATGCATGCATGAATATAGCGGTGATACGCGTGTTGTGGTTTTGCACATGTTATACCATAATGTGATAATGCATGGCATTTGCATCTCACAGCTAAATGTCGAACAATCTAAACCATACTATACATTGAACAATCTCACATTTTATTTGAACTTGTGATAATGTGTGTCGTTTGCAGGATACAACTAAATATCGAACAATCTAAACAATACTATATATCGAACAATCTCGCATTTTATTTGAATTTGTGGTAATGTGTGGCGTTTGCAACTCACATCTAAATACTTGTAGGCGTAGGGGGCGGGGCACCATACATTATGTGATGAACACATTATACATATGAGACATGGTTTAGATTATGAAGATCTAGCTAGAGCTTGAAATGTAGTGTGATATGAAATCAATATAAAGTGGATTCAGAAAATCGAGTTCGAGTTCATATAGTACACATAGTTCATATCTAACTCGACAGTAATCATGTGGTGTTGTGTGAAGATAATACACAAATGATGGTTTAACTTGCCAATAATGATGATTGTAGATCTTATTAAAATAGAGAAACGAATTCAAATGGTTTGACTTCATAACAATCTTTATTGTAGATCTTATTCAAATAGAGAAACGAATTCAAATTTACTTCATATTGAAGGGGTAGTATATACGTTTGGAATGCACTGAAACGTTCATTTGAGTAGCAGGTTGCATGCATTATACACGTAGCGAAATATTTTAATTGAACATAACATGAATTCAAAGTTTTGAATGGCATTTGTAGTGCGAATTGATTTGGTACAGTACACGGGACTAGACTCTCTTGTGTGGTGCGAATTGATTTCTTCTTGTTTTTTCGTCGACGGAAGTGTGAATTGATTTGGTACAATAGACGTTAGGCTTGTCCAGAAATTTCAACCCGTGCCTTGTTACCCCGAAATATTTAAGATATATCTTTGTCTTGTTGTGCTCCGAAAACTCCCTCCATCTCAACCCGCGCCTTACTATCCAAAAATTACAACGCACGCGAAAACTCCGACCTCCTGCTAAATCCTGACATGTGAAATGACGATGATACCCCTGAATCGAAAGCACCACCTAGCTCAAAACGGTGGGGGTACTTTCGTAACTTACCAAACATTTCGGACAAGCGCTTACAGCGAGGCTGCAAAAACCCGCGAAGCCCCACACCCTCCTCCATCCGCCACCCAGCCGGAGCCTCTTCCCCGACGACATCGTCCACAGCAACACCTCGACGTCCCTCATCCACCCTACCGGATGACAATCCGTCGTCGATCTCATCGTCCCGCCGGTTCAGCCACCCCGTCCTCCACCTCCAAGGAGCTGCCTCGACGTTCCCCTCGTCTTTCGTACCACCTCCATTCCCACACCGCCGTCTTCACCTGCACCACCAGAAGAGCAGAATCATCACCGTTTCCTCGGATGAAGCTGAGGCCTAATCAGCGCCACCAAAGAGGTTGCGCACTAATCGCTGCATTTTCTTCTTGATTCAATCTTACGGTGTTGCCAGCGCTCGGTCCCGAGCCAACATGGCGCGGCTCCATCCACGGCGGTGTCGCAGGCTGACTTCCTCCACGACATCGCTCCCTCGATGCCAACGTCCACATTAGTAGGAACTGCTGCTGCTTTAGCTCTCGCTCGCGCTGCTGCTCTGCTCTTGCTCTCGGTCCCCTGCCTGGTCTGCTCATACTCTTGCTCTTGCTGCTACTCTCGCTCTTGCTCTTGCTTGCGATGCTGCTCCGATATAGCTACACTTCAGTCGACTGAATTGACTTTTGGGTCAGTCAATTTTCAGGGGGTGGGGGCCTCGCCGGAGTTAAGGAAGAACCAACCACAGTGGGAAGGGGGCTCGCCGGAGAGGTGCCACACTATCTATCTTCGGGTTCAGGGTGGGGGCGGTGGTCGTCGGCGGTGGTCGGGCGGTGGCGTGGGGATCGCCGGAGAAAAAGCTCGACACGGGGGGGCCTAGAGGGATGGCCAGGGCGGCGGCGGACCAGCGGTGGGGAGTGGTTTCGGGGCGAGTGGGGCAGCGCACCGCCGGCCGCGGGCGACGGGGGTCGGCGGTTTGGCCGGAGGTGGCTGGCGGCTCAGGGGGGTGGAGGTTGAAGATGAACTGCTACACGACCAGCTGTCCCAGCTCTCGCACGCGCTGCTGCTACTGCTTTTCTACTACTAGTGCATTCAGTTTCGACAGTAAAATTCAGTTTTGAGAGCAAAATTCAGTTTCGACAGTTAAGTTCAGTTTTGACAGTTAAATTCAGTTTCGACAGGTAAGTTCAGAGATGAGCGGCTGATGTATTTTACATCTAGCACTTCGTGGTTATGTATTTTACATCATCTATTGGAGATGCTATTAGAATTCCACTCAGGTTAACATTGTCTCTCTTGTCCTGCTTCAGCCTCGGTGTCGTACAACTCACCGGTGCTGCTCCAATGACGAAACCCTCCATCATAGTGGAGCAGTACCCCGGGCTCCATCTCAAGATGCCTAAGATCTTCTTCCCCTCCTCCGACAGCCAAGTCAGTCGGCTCATCCTCACCGACCAACCTAATCACGCTGGATCGACATGGCTTCGCCAAAGAGGTTGTACACTTGTTGCATCTCTATTTTGCTCTACATGTTATATATATTGTCCACTGAGCACACGTAGTAATGTGTAATACGATTAGTTTCTCCTACTATATGACAAGCAATGAGGTACCAGGCAACTTAGCTATCCGTGATGGACTCTCTTGAATGCCATCATTATTTATCTCTGCGCGTTTGAGTTGTGCATTTGCCGATGGGCCTGGGAGTTGAGCTAGTAGGGCAGTGGCATGGCTCCAAAGTAGTAGAAGTAGCACAAAAACATTTTTTTTGAGTGTAGGGAGTTCCTTGCTCAAGCCTGCCTACTAGAATCGCCAGTGCTTGAAAGGAAAAGTGAAGGAAAAACATAGGAATTGGAAAGTTGCTATGGTACTACTATTCATGCATTTGGTTCAAAGGAATGGAGTAAAGGAAAACCATAGGATTTGTTCCTTTATTGTCTCCTTGAGAGAAAAACCGTAGGAATTTTAATATCCACTTGTCCTCCTTTTCAAATTCCTATGCATGAAGCACAAGACTAAGACATAGTAGCATAATAGCATTATTACCATCTTCAACCGAGCAGATGACGTCGAGGACTACATGGGTCCGCAAGAGAGGTCGCACTCTTTCGTGTCTGCTTACATCATGCATCGCTTAATATTCCATGCTACTTTATCATCCTGTTCACCGATTAGACTCTGAGTCAGCTCCAAACTAATGGTCAAACTTGAGTTTTTAAATGGTTGTGGGTTACATATCGGGGCCGCAATCAATAGTATCTATCTACTATCTGGTTAATTTCTGGTGTCTACTATGAGTTTCATGTTGGGTGGGAAACAAACAATGAAGAAGCCATTATCTGTATTTTTTAACTAAAGCCATCATCTGCCTACTATCATTGGTTTTGGGTCTATCCACAGGTTGCTACCACCACTCTGGATTTCTGCATGCACTCCTTACATAATCTCACTCTTTTTTATTCCTATGCATGTCAGTTATTGTACATAATGGAACTGAACATGTAGAGCAAAAGAGACGAGCCTTGCGTGGCAATAAAATTTCATGCAGACGTCGCTCCATGGTAGGCGCAAAGGCAGCCTCCCTCCACCCATTTCGGATTGTAATCGAGAGGAAGATATCTGTTCTGATGGGGATTCAAAAGGAGAAGACCACTCCTATTTACCCCCTGAGGTCTTCGCTCTAACTTGGCATGCCGATGTTGGTTATATCATGCATATGGTGCCTTGCATTGCTTACTTTATACATCAAATATGTCATCTGCTTAGTTTAGACATGCTTTGTGTGAATGCCATCTGTTTAGTTTATTCATCGGTTATGTGAATTATGCAACGCCATGTTGTTTAGCCAGGCATCATATATGTGAATTTTACAATGACATCCTGCTTAGCCAGTCATCTTATATGTGAATTATATCAGGCCATCCCATTATTTTGTTACGTATTTCTTTTGTCAACAATGTTAGTACATTCAACTACCCTTCGTGTGCATCAGCCATTTGACACGGTGATGGAAAATTCTGGAGTGAAAACAAGGTCTTCAGAGCAGACTATGCTATCTGATGAAGCGCATATCTCGCTGCTTACGGATAGCTCCTCAGAGGAGGATTCAAAGACAAACGACCAGTCCTATACGCCCCCGAGGTGTATGCTCTAACTTGGCAGGGTTATGTTGCTCCTATCGTGTGTATGGTGTCTTGCATTGCTATGTCATTTGATTAGTTTAGACATGCTTTGTGTGAATGCCATCTATTTAGTGTCTAATTACCATATATGTGAATTATGCATTGCCATCTTGTTGCAAGACATTATATATGTGAATTATGCAATGCTATCTTGTTGCAAAGGCATTATATATGTGAATTATGCAATGCCATGCTATTTAGCCAATCATCATGTATGTGAATTATATCATGCTATCATTTTTTTGTATTACGTGTTCCATTTGTCGACAACGTTTGTATATTCAACTACTCTTCCTGTGCATCAGCCATTTGAAGCGGTGATGGAAGTATCTGGAGTGAAAACGAGGTATTTAGAGCAGACAATGCTACCTGCTGAAGCAGACATCTTGCTAGTTACAGAGAGCTCCTCAGAGGAGGATTCAGAGACTGATGACCAGTCCTATTTTCCACCCTAAGGTCTATGCTCAAACTTGGCAGGGTTATATTACCCATGTCATGCATGTTGTCTTGCATTACTTAGTTTTTACATCATATATGGATTTCCATCTGTTTACTTGCTTACTATGTAAATCATATATTTGAATTATATCATGTCATCATGTTTACATACACAACATCTATCTAAATTGTGGCATGGCTACCCATTTAATAAAGACATCATATAGTTATGTCATCTCATCCTGTTTAGTGTTTATAGTCATCATATTTTGAATCATGTCATTCTATCCGTGAATTATATTATGCTATCATGTTTCCATAGGCGGTATGTATGTGAATTATGGTATGCCAACCTATTTAATAAACACATTATATAGTTATATCATGTCATCTTGTTTACATAGTCATCATATTTTGAACTATGTCTTTCCATCTTTTTCAGTTAGCCATCATATATGTGAAATTGTGTCATGCTATCCTGTTTGGTTAGACAACATAAATGTGAATTATTTCATGCCCTCTTTTCTTCCCCACTATCCATTGCACCTGTCTATCATACAATGTATGTACATTCAATTACTTTTCTTGTTTATCAGCCATTTGAATTGGTGAGGGTGATGGCAGTATCTAAGGGGGTAACAACACGGTCTTCAGAAAAGATAGTGCTACCAGTTGATGCTGATAGAACCACGGTTTTACTTGCCCAAGAACCAGCCCCACCACACATAACCCAGACTCCTGCAGATTGTACCCCTACCCAGTTGGACAGAGAACTAGCTACACCCCTTCTAACCCCAACCCCAGTAGATAGTAACCCAGTTCTAGTTGACACAGCACCGTCTCCACCACAGAGCACCCAAACACGAGCAGTTAGTAAGGGAACTGGAGTGCCCAAAGCATGAGGACCACCACTCCGAATCCCCCAACTCAACGCTTAAAGGAGAAGAAGAATTTTTCTTAGGTCAGGTTCTGTAGCTATGGTTCATACTCCTTTGCTCTCGCATCACTGTATTTACTCATACCAACTATTTTCAAATTTGAAGGATGGAATTGAAACTCCAATGGCGCAACAGGTATGTTTTAAACCTGTTTCTTTAACTGGTTTGCTGTTGTAACTTGCTCTATGTTGATTTCAGTTTTAGTTGAATAAATAGTTATGTTATCATGTCATGCACATTACAAGTGTTGGTATTGCTCTATAGTTTCCCACACTTATATTCTGTCTAATCTGCTTTGTCTTGAAAAAATATTATTTGAACTGTGTCTCTATCTTGATTTGGCAACAAAAACTATAATGATATAGACCATAAAGTGACCATGGTACATAGATATATATTTGTTTCATGTTGTTATCCTGCCCACTTTACTACTGAACTGATTTACCAAGATGAGTTTCATATACAACATGGTAAACCTGTGATGTGTCTGCTCGTTTCTCTTTTAGAATGCGGACAAAATATTGGAGAACAGTACCCCGTTATGCAATGGTAAATGAAGTAATGCAGATAAGGTTCAAGATAGTGAGACATCCCTGTTGGTCTCCAAAAAAGCTGATAAAAACTATCTTGACGACAGTGAGAGAACCCAAAAGTCATGTCTGGATGTAGTGTTCGAGTTACTGGCGTCTACTGCTGGCACAAGCTCTTCGAACTCGCTGCCTGAATCAGCTCGTCTTCTTGAGTCTCAACTTCAAGTTGGAAGACATCGATCAGATGTGCTGCGAAAGGAACCTGAAGGACTGAGGAATTCCTCAAGAATTCAGATGCATACTTTCTGGTGCAACAGCAAGCGCTAGAGGATTTAAGAGCCAAACAAGAGAAAGTTAATAAGCTTGCTAAGCATATTGCCAGCGTTATGGGTACCCAGGATATTGTTTCTTGAGCTCTTCTGAAGTGGTTTCAGTTCTGGACTTGTTTTGCTGCGCGTTTATTTGCACTAGTCGCCAACTTTGACAACCAGTGTATATGATATGCGGCTTTGTTCCCTATATTTGCACTAGTGGCGAACTTTGATGCCTAGTGGATGTATTATGTGTAATAGCCGTGATAGCCTAGCGTAAGTTGCTTGCTTATTTATTTCCTTGTTGTCTTGTTTATTTGTTTGCTTGTAGTCAGTGCAGTTCTTTTTCCGCAGTTTGCTAGTGGCCGCAATAACCTATTTTTTAAAACTAGGCCCCAATAACCATGGGCTACATATTTACTGTAGTTACCATGGGCCTCCTACGGGCCGTAGAAACAATGGGCCTTCTAAGGGCCGTAGAAACAATGGGCCTTCTATGGGCCGTAGCATCAATGGGCCTTCTACGGGCCGTAGCATCAATGGGCCTTCTACGGGCCGTATGATCGATCGGCTAAACATGGGCCAATAACAGACTGCATTATCGGCCATAAAACGGGCTAGATTTGGAATCGTCCGTTCATGGGCCGACCATAACGGGCCGTCGTTAATCGGCCGTATTTCATGACGCTATGAAAATGGCCCAACGGATTAACGAGCCGCAAACGAGCCAATTGTAACCACGGGCTGATATTGGCCCACAAGCAGAAAAGGCCCGTAACTGGTCGTAAGTAACCGAATGCTGGAAATAAGCCCAAGAATAAATGGGCCCTGAGAAGGCCGAAAGATAACATGGGTTGGAAATGGCCCAATGGAATAATGGGACATTAATGGGTATAAAGCGGTAGACTGTTCATTGCGGGCCAGATTCACCATGGGCCGTTAATGGGTCAAGAGTTATAAATGGCCTCGTATGGGTCAAAAGACATCATGGGCCATACATGGGCTGGAATCATATTGGACGGACCAGATAAAGCTACTGGGATTAATTCCGATAGGCCGTAACGGGCCGTGAGTTAGCGGGCCGTAAATGGGCTATATACGAACATAGGCCGACCCTTACCTTTTGACCAAGTCAAACGGGCCAGCCTTTTCACCGGAATGCGCCTCTGTTGGGTCGTGCCATGTGTCGACGTATCATAGGTGCCTCCTGTCCAATGAATGGATGAAATCTGTCCCAACGATGAGCTAACACGTGTTTCCTTCGGCCAATGACAATTTTACACGTGGAAAATCCTCATTGGTCCGGGCTATTAACGGGTTATCGGATCCAAAACCGGACCCGATAGCTTAATGGCGACCCGTTATGGTGGATGCCATGTGTCGGTCACCCTTGATGAAAGCACTTCTATGACTCGTGATTTACCGTCATGGAAGTGGACACTTCTGTGATGATAATTTTGGTAATGTCATGGAACACTTCTACGATGCCACAGGTATGACTATCTTGATTCTATCATAAAATCCGCATGGATGTACATACATGATAGAAAACGTGACCTACTATGACAAACACGTATCATCATGGAAGTGTATTTTTTGTAGTGCATAAAGGTGATTTCAGCATATGTATAGTCCATCCAAACTTATCAGGTGTCATTAACAAATGAGTTATGAAATTAAACCAACTTACAGGAGCCGTGACTATAAGGATGTTCTGCACATTGTCAGGTTTGGTTGCAAAATGTTGTTTCCACATCAGGATTCCTTCTTCGGACATAACTGTGCCATGAAGAGTTTGCCCAGAGATTTATGTTATGCATGACAAGCAAAGAGGCACCTTGAGCAAAAAAATTATAGTGAGATGCAAGCATGTCTTTCCATTCAGAACTAGAGCACTCACCCATGTCATTGTCAGTGTTGGTCTCTTTGATATTTAATATCCGAGATGAAACCTTCCCCAAGCCATTTAACTCCTCTAGCAGCTTTTCGGTGGCAGCTAAAAGATTTTCTTTGCCCTTAGCCTGAATGATGGGTTCAGCATTCTCATGACCATTGTTTGTCACCTCCTCTCTAGCATTAAAAAACACCTTTTCATGGTTCTCTTTAGACATGGAATTGACAGGTAGCAAGGTAGAGACCTGAGTGTTTTGAGGTTGCACTGCAACATTTTCCTCAACTGCAACAATCTCAGTAGGTGCCTCCAAAGAAGCTGCAGGGGTAACTACTGGAACAATTTCCTCCAGAGCTATAGCATTCAAAGGTGCTACTGGAGCCATTTCCTGCTCCTACTCCTGTACTGAGTAGGAACCTCCTCTGCTAGTGCATCATTATCCAGCGGGTAAGCTGCCATAATGTTAATCAGCCCTGCTCCCAACATGAGAACATTATCTCGTGGCTGCAAAAACTGGTTTACTTCCTCATTTCTCTATAAAGGTCCCTGATTATTCCCTAATTTTTAGCCAAAAAAGGTGCCTGTCTCCTCACATTCCACTCTTGGCACTGTTCAAACCTCTGTTCCTCCACCAACCTCCTCTACTGCGGTCTCCGGTGAGATTTCTGCCTGCTTGGTGCTGGAGACAAACCCAACTGCTGGTTTCTTAGTCACGGCAAACATTCCCTTCGATCCTCTGCAGTTTGTGCCCCACGGTTTTGACATTGTGCTTGTGGAAGGCAGAAATGGGGTTTCTCGTGCGGTGGTTCCGCACAGGAACCCTCGCAATGAAGACTAGATGATAGCCACCATTCACCCGCTACCGGATGAAGTGTTTTTTTCCAAATGTCTGTGACGTTCTTGAGGAGTTTCTTCAGATTGAGAAGATGGTGAGGGTGACGGCTATTCAGCAATGCCCCATCGGAGAAGCTTATGTGCAGCTCCAGCATGTAAGAGATAGAGATAAGCTGGTTAGTGATAGTCCTCACCAAGTTGGATATGTTTTTGTCACATTTCGTCGGAATAATCAGGGTAGAAATTGGAGGAGAGTCTATTTCAACAGAGTCTGTTGGATCTTAATTTTGGCTGTTCCGCTCGAATTTCAAACTACTAATGATATTACGACTGCTATTAGTAAGTGGGGGAAGTTGATGGCTTGGGAAATGATCAAAGAGAAAGGGGGGCGATTCTTGCTAAAGTGAGAGTGACTGAATTGATTGACATACCTCAAAGCATCAGATGGTCTGAAGGAGAAGTGTTGGAGGAGGACTCCAGCACAAGCTCTGTTGAGATAATTCATCAGGAAATGCAGGGTGAGGCTCCAGCTAATGAAGATCCTATTCCCCCTATTGAGATTAATCCACACCCACTGCCTCTTCAGCCTTTTTATGAAGTCAACACAGTTAATCTACCTGGAGGAGATTTGGATCTTGAGCAACAGGATGAACAAGATGATTGGAAGCAGATGGCCACTGGGCTTTTCAGCAGCCTCTGGAAGTGCAAGAGAATCAAGTTGAGCAGGAAGAAATGGATTTGGAGCCTCCAGTGATGGATGATATTGGTGACTCACAGCTAGTTGTGAAGCATGTCAACAAAGACTACCAGAGTCCATTGATGGAAGCATACGCTACTAGGGAAAAGCCTATACAGAGAATCTTACTAGTAGCATGCTTTAAAACAAGGCGCTGCTGCTACATAGCAGTAGCGCGTGCCAACAAAACGCGCTGCTGAAATAAATGTAGCAATAGCGCGCCTGTAATAAGTCGCACTACTGCTATAATTGCCACGACCCCGCCGCCAAGCTAGTTATAGTAGCAGCGCCTTAATCCAAAGAGCGCTACTGCTACTGATCATAGCAGTAGCGCCTCTTGACAATGCCCACTACTGCTAAGTTTACTCCATTCCTTGCACATAAATTTAGTCCCACCTTGCTCTGCAAACAGAGTTTTTACCACCTTAAATATGTTACTTCTCAAACTATCACAACCACTTGGTCTTCATTGAACTCTATGTGTAGAATTTGTGGCCGCAATATGAGTCTTCTCCGGTTTCTAAACCGATGAGGAATCATATTGACAATTCAGATTGTACACAAAAAGATCATTGCTGATCAATGTATTTTTGATCTATATTTTTACATACTTACACATAGCAGTAGCGCGTTTTTGCAGAAAGCACTACTGCTACGGGTGTAGCAGCAACGCTTCTTGGATGGAAGGTGCTACTGCTAGGCCGTTTAGCAGCAGTGCGTTTCCCTATAGCGCGCTACTGCTAAGCCATTCTATCTTCCCCATCCGGCCGCCTCTCACACTCTCGATCTCTCCACCCACACTCACTCAATCTCCCCCCTCAATCCCCCCACGCCGGTCGTCCCCCGCCGGCCGCCCTTGCTACCGCCGGCCGCCGTCGCCTACCCCTCCTCCCTCTGCACCGCCGTCACCTCCCCCTCCTTCCTCCTACCCGCCCTCCTCCTCCCTGGACTCGGTAATCCTCCCCCTCCTCCCTCCTCCCCGCCCCTCCTCCTCCATCTTCCCTCCACTCCTCCATTCGGCACCGGTCGGCCCCTCCTCGCTCCGCCTTCCTCCTCCCTCCTCAAGTCGCCCCTCCTTCTCCCTCCTCCCTCCTCCATACGTAACCCCTCCTGCCAGCTACATTTTGATTTATAGGCTAGTTGATATTTTCTTGTTGATATGCAATATTTTGATTTACTTAATAGTTTGTAGTTGATATATAACAATTTTTATTTAGCATGATTAACTGATTAGTAAAAATTTAGACATAGTTGATAGTTTTTAGTTGATATAAGCCTCTGGTCATATATAACACTTTGATTTAGGATAGTTTCTAGGGTTTAGTTGATAGTTTCTACTTAACTGAATTACTACTAGGGTTTTAGTATATTATTTTCAGACATAGTTGATAGTTTCTAGTGATACTGAAACTATTTACTCATTTGGTAGAATGAACATGTCATATTCGTTAGCTACGTCGTAGGAAAGTTCAAATGATAATGGAATAGGCAGCGGCTTAGTGAGGTGTAGTTCCTTTTTTTTGGTAGATACTGGTTTTGATACAAGTATTTGGTTTGCAAGTGCTAAGTTACTGGAGTCGATGTGTTGTGTATCTTCATGCTCACAGTAGTTGTTTACATTGGACTTATCAAATTTTCTTGTGAGGGCTGGGGGTTTGCTTTTGCTGGTGTGCAAATTAGATATATATATTCTCGTGAGGGTTGGGGGTCTGATTTTTCTGGTGTGAAAATTAGATAGATATTTTCTTGCTACAAGCATCACCCAGGATCATAATTCAGGGACACCTTTAATTTGTATCACTTACTATACTTACTCACTCACTTAGCAACTTTATGTTATTGTTTTTATTTCCTGTGAAGTGGATCGTTCATCTTTGCTCATATTGCTTTAGGAAAATGGCGCGACCACCACCACCATGTCGTCTGTGCAAGTCAAGGTACACCAGCAACCTTGCAACTGGGAAGTTATTCGGCATCTACTTCCAACCGAGTTTTTGTCATGCGGCGGTAAGAAATTATATGAAATGTAACAACTATTTTGTTTTTAGTGTTGGCATTGATGCATTGTGTCATTTTGCTTTTTTTTACACAGATCGTCCCATGCAATGTGAGGTTGAAATTCAACAAGCTGGCAGGAGACACTGTGACCTTTGAGGCTCCTAGGGGGCCCTACACTATGGAGGTCGAGAAAGGACGCAATATGTCGCAGATCGGAGGAGATGGATGGCCCCTTTTCCTCGCCCGCATGGGTGTTACCGGTGGTGAGTTGATCAGCTTCTCCTTCAGAGTAGAAAGACCCAAGCTGGCTGTCATTTATATCAACAAGGAGGAAGATGATGAAGATGATGAGAACCCAGTTGATGAAGATGATGAGGACCCACTTCATGAAGCCATCTATGCCCAAAGAATGAGGCTGAGCGAGGAGGAGGTGTGCAACCTATGGGACATAATTCCGCCACGTGATGACTTTGTCGGGGTGCCATTCGTGACCCGCCTGACAAGTAGCATGGTCGATCGCCATGATATGGTATGTTATACTAACTATAGTAATTTGATGATATATATATATGCTTTATTGTTATACTTACAAATGCAAATTATCTGATGATATGCTTAGTGAATCCGATGATATGCTTAGTGTAGAGTCCAATGATATGTTGTGTGGAATTTAGTCGATGATATGCTTTAGTGTAGAGTCCGATGACATGCTTATTAGTGTAGAATCCAAGGAATTATTAATAGTGTAGATAATCCATATACACTTATTAGTAGAATTCATGCTTAGTAGAAATTTGTAGTATTGTGTCTTTTGATAGTGTAGAAATCTATACTTAGTAGAAATATATTTGCAAGAGTATGTGCGAGGCTACTTATTAATTGATATGTTTTCTTATTCAGAATTTGCCAAAGAGCCTATCTGTGAGTTGTGGTATCGAGCCTGATTAAGAAGGATCAGCTGGAATACGCCTTACCGCAAGGGGCTCCGTCACCACCTGTACTTACGCATGGACATGGACGGTTGCACACACTTAAGCTCGGTTGGGTGGAAGAGATTCCGCGTTGGCAAGAATCTTCGTGTTGGACAGGCCATCCTAATTACTATCAGGAACACCCACATCCCAGGCTTGAGGATGATGATCGTCGTCAATGTCATCTAGAACTACATATGTGTGTGTGACTGTATGACTATATATACCTAGTAGAACTGCTATATATGTGTGGTTGTAAGACTACCTAGTACTGCTATATTCATGTGAGGATGCGTGTGGACTATATATGAAATTGTTATCTAGTACTACCTAGTACCTATAATGCTTTATGATATTGTATGACTACTGTATGACTATATGATATTGTGGTTAATGATAACAATCTGGTATATGTGAAATTGCAGTTTATTGAAACGGGCAGGAAAAAATGATGAAAGATACAGCAGTAGCGCGGGGATAGAAAAGCGCTACAGCTACTTAATATTAGCGTGTTTCAGAAAAGCGCTTCTGATATAGTCAATAGTAGTAGCGCGGGTATTGACCGCTCTACTACTAACTGTTAGTTGTAGTGCCGTAGTAGTAGCGCGGCTACCCGCGCTGCCGATAGCATCAAAACCCGCGCTACTACTAGGGTTTTCCCTAGTAGTGATATGTTGATGAAGTGAGGAAATTGGAAGAGCACTCTGGCGGATTGCAAACAGAGCACATTCCTCATCCAGAGAAGACTAATGCGGATGATCCGTCAAAGCATGCCATGCTCAAGTTACCTGTGGAACTAGAAAGTTGAACTCGAGCAAGTATTCTCCTGCCGAGCTCCCAGAAGCTGCCGGCAAGGACGTTGCCGGAGACAACGGCAAGCTTGCCGATGAGTAGTAAGCTCTGGCAAAGAACCAAGTCCTTGCTGTCGAGACAAGCGCTCCCGAAGCTGAATATATTCCTTTAGTCTTTGTTGTCGAGCCGCAGGCTCCAGCATGAGCACAGTAGATTGTCGATTTCCTTCAAATAGGAGAACTTCCCGAAGATCAAGAAAAAGCTGAAAGAGTAGCCCTTCAATCAAGTATGTATTAGTTTGTAGGAAACAACCTATACAGAAAGAGACCAAATGGGGTGAAAGTGAAGTGCATTTCTCGGGAAGATGGACAAAAGCTGTTGGCGCGGATACATGGGGGATATGTGGCTCACACATAGGATCAAGGGCCCTTGTTGGCAAGGTTTCTTTTGGCCACTGCCCTCCAGGATGCAACTTAGCTAGTAACCAAGTGTGAAGCATGTTAGTTTCATTCAAAGCACTCGCATCAACCAACACAAGCTCCTCAAACAATCCCTTTCTTTTGGCCCTTCTCGGTGTGTGGGCTCGACGTACTGGGCTCCTACCCTCACGCAGTCGGGGGCTTTGAGTACTTATATGTTGCAATCGACAAGTTCACAAAGTGGCCAGAAGTGGGTCTCATGAGGAACGTGACAACACAGTCAGCCATCAAGTTCTCCAAAGGACTAGTTTGCCGGTTAGGAGTGCCCAACAGGGTCATCACCAACAACAGCACACAATTCACCAGTCGCGCCTCCATGCAGTACCTTGACGACCTTGGCAGCGAGATCTGTTTTGCATCAATTGCTCACCGAAAGGGAAAATGCTGAAGTGATGTGTGGGCCCCAGACAAGAACTTTTGACAAGCTGCACAAGTGTGGAAGATGCTGGATCGATGAGTTACCGGTGGTTCTTTGGTCAATCAGAACGACACCAAATTGAGCCACAGGCCAGAAACCATTCTCCCTAGTCTATGGGTCAGAAGGAATGCTCCCCATGGAACTCATCTATGGGTCACCTCGAGTGCTCGCTTATGATGAGCTTGAGCAAGAGCAGCTGCGTCAACATGATGCCACACTCCTTGAGGAAGATCATCTCAAGACTGCTTCTTGTGTTGCACACAACCAGCAAGCCTTGCGCCGCTATCATAGCCACAAGGTTAATGCCGAGAGTCTTGAGGAAGGCGACATTGTTCTTCAGCGAGTTTAGTCCGCCAAGAATTCCAACAAGTTTACGCCAAAGTGGGAAGGACCTTACAGGGTGGAACGAGTCACTAGGCCTGGCGCGGTCCGCCTAGAGATAGAAGACGCCACTCCGGTGCATAACTCGTGGAATATTGAGCATCTTCATAAGTTCTACCCATAAGGCATGGGTTGTCGGGCTGCCCAGCGACCACCTTTTGTACAAGTTTGCTGGCAAGGCATGTAATCATTTGTACAAAGCCAGGCGCAGACCCTGTGCATAAGTGAAATAAAGTTATGTGTTTCACAAGTCTTGTCAATTCACATGTTTAATTATATGTGTCTTTCTGTGATGTTGTGATACATTTGTCTTTTATGGATGATTAACGAACCGTCAAAGTTCCATATCATTATTTTCTCTTCTTTCTTTATCTTAAACGACAGAAGGTTGCCTCGTGCACATGTTGCCGGGGGGAGTGATGGTATGGACGTGGGAAAAGGACGTTCAGGTTAATATTCCATGACAAGAAGTACAACAAAGAAAAGCTAAGTTGAAAAACTTTCAAACAAATTCTTTGTTGCATAGCTACTTTCCTTGAACTTTTTGTTTTTTGTATGGACAACCTGCACGAGAGGGAACCTTGTCGCCATTAGTCGCGCTCTTATTTCTTTTTGAGTCTGCTCAACAATCTAAGCAGCTACGTTGAGACCACCAAGGGACCTTGCTGGCAGCGGCACTTCCAGGAGGCTGCTAAGGATCTGTTCGTCAAAGCGCTTGTGCCAAGTGTACACGCCGGCAAGATTCCAAACAGCATAGGGAATAAAATCATGCAAAAATGAATCAAGCAAGGAAAACAACACACATTCATCAAACATGACAAACAATAGAGATTCATTCAGAAGTGCCTGATTTATTTTCTTTTTAAATGTTTCCCCGCAGGGTTACATTGGGCATAGTACAAGAGCAGAAGAAAATAACTTGATCAGGACACGATTCAAGATTCGACTAAAGTGCAGTCTGTAATTAGTCAAAATCGTTGTCCTCGATCTTGACACTTGGGGAGTCGTCGTCGTCCTCGCTTCCGCTGGAGGAATCGGAGTTGCTGCTGCTCGAGCTCTCTGCACAACACTCCAGGTGAGCACCCGAAGCCCCAAAGAACTTCATGAAGAGCGTGTCAGATCCAACCAGCCTGAACTAGAGGAGGTGCCCCTGTCGCAAGTTGCGTGCAGGGATGAAGGACTTCCATCCGTGCGTGAGGTACATGATACCATTGATGGAGGTCTCGGCAGCCACCCAGACGGTGCCATTGCAGCAGCCGTCCACTCGTAGCCACAGGCTGGACAGATGGCTATCCTCCATCGCCTTGGTGAAGGGATGGGGGAGACGCAACCAACTGCGTGGCCAATGATGCAACTCCATGACAAACACGTGCGACGTGTCCTTTGTGTGGCCTTCTGCCTGAGGTGAAACGGCATGAGGCGAAATGGCTGGCGCTCCACCATGGGTGCCCCAGCCTCGGATGTCGCACCTTCCTCGGACATGGACCGCAGCCTTCCACGAGCACTGGAGCCGGCTTTCACGGTCGTGACCAGGGCACGCGCGGTGCCGAGGGGAAGCCCTCGTGGCAACGGCGGATGCGCAAGCTCGACCATTTCCACTTGCCATCATGGCGGTGATTCTTGGAAGAACAGTGAGGGGAAGGGGAAGTGAGAGGTACAAGATAGTGGTGGGTTGTAGATTGGAAGATGAATGGATAATTGAGCAACGCTCTTTGTGAGCCCCTCTTTATGGGGAAGGCGTGGGGGCTGGCTCTTTACTATGCGTTCGAAGTGACTACTCCTGGTCTAGCGCACTACTCCAGCGACCGCCAAGTTTCACCAATCCCATGCCTTGCATGAAGTATGTGTGGGGGAAGACGCAGTATAAGAGAAAATTATGACAGAATTGGCAGTTATCTTCTACCACGGGTGCGTGTGCATTCTTTGGGCCTAGCCCAACGATGCCTCGCATACGTGTGTGGCCCAAGCCCGGGGGCTCCTGTTGGTGTATTAAGAATGGGGTCCTTAATACCCCAGACTTATGCACAGGTAGTGGTAGCCTTCCCGATGGCAAGGCTTGACGGAGGATAACCAAACGACAAACACAACATCAGATTGTGTGAAGCAAAGAAGATCTCAAAAGATAGAGACCAGAAGTACTGAAGATACGGCTTCGGAGCCCGGGAAGATCCTTGCCAGGGAAAGACGTCTAGATCCAAGCCTGACAAGCTCCGGTCTGGCAAGAATCCCACTACTCTGCCACCACTCTACCTCATCGATCAGGTTGTCACTTGTTGATCAGGTGTCGAGCAGGTAGGTAGTTAGGTGAAACTTGTCTGGGCACATGACAGCTCGCCTTTGAAGATATAACTTTAATGACACCCGTCCAAGTGATGTGTTAAGGGAATAGAAGGTAGATGGGCGAATGACACAGAAGGAGAGACTAACCTTGCCAGAGAGCTCCATCCACAAGACACCTCATAGTGCATAAATGTATTTGTCCTAACCCGTCAGAGTTAGGTATTTGGCACTGTAGCCACTATCATGTACCTCACTACCTAATGGGGTTTAAACTCAAACAATATGATTAAACCCCATCGTTTTACCCTTAATGGCAACAATACAATACGTGCCTCACTACCCTTTCTGTCACTTGGTGAGGACACCACAAGATTGAACCCATCATGATACGTCTCCGTCGTATCTATATTTTTTATTGTTTCATGCCAATATTCTACAACTTTCACATACTTTTGGCAACATTTTATATTATTTTTGGGACTAACATATTGATCCAGTGCCTAGTGCCAGTTCATGTTTGTTGCATGTTTTTTCAGAGAAAATCCATTTCAAACAAAGCCCAAACACGATAAAAAATTTACGGAGATTTATTTTGGAATATATGTGATTTTTGGGAAAAGAATCAATGCGAGATGATGCCCGAGGGGGCCACAAGCCTAGAGGGCACGACCCCCTACCCTGGTCACGCTTGGCAAGCTTGTGGCTATCCTATAAGGAGTTTGGGGCCCTTCTTTCGCCGCAAGAAAGAAAATTTCCAGATAAAAATGACCTCAAAATTTCAGCCCAATCGGAGTTATGGATCTCCGGGAATTTAAGAAATGGTGAAGGGATAGAAACTAGGAACATGAAGCAAAAGAGAAAAGAGACAGAGAGATCCAATCTTGGAGGGGCTTCTACCCTCTGGGAGCCATGGCAGCCATGAACTAGAGGGGAACCTCTCCTCCCATATAGGGGAAGGCCAAGGAAGAAGAAGAAGGAGGGGTCTCTCTCCCCCTCTCTCTATATGGTGCCGGCACGCCGCCAGGTGATTGCTTGAATCTGTGTTGGTAATTCCCCAAAGAGGAAGGGATGATGCAGCACGTCAAAGGTAAATATTTCCCTCAGTTATGAAACCAAGGTTATCAATCCAGTAGGAGAACCAAGCAACACTATGTAAACAACACATGCACACAAACAACGAAAACTTGCAACCCAACGCGTAAGAGGGGTTGTCAGTCCGTCAACGGTATTGAGATAGATTAAATTGCATAGGTTTTGGTAAATAGATCTAACAAAAACACAAAATAAAATAAATAAAGAAAAATCATAGCAAGTTATTTTTGGTTTAATATGATCGGAAAATAGACCCGGGGCCGTATTTTTCACTAGAGGCTTCTCTCGAGAAAATAGCATACGATGCGTGAACGAATTACTGTTGGGTAACTGACAGAAAAGCAAATAATTATGACGATATCCAAGGCAATGATCATGTATATAGGTGATACGTCTCCAACGTATATATAATTTTTTATTGTTCCATGCTATTACATTATCTGTTTTGTATATTTTGTATGCATTAATATGTTATTTTATATTATTATTGGGACTAAACTATTAACCTAGAGCCTAGTGCTAGTTTCTGTTTTTTCCTTCTTTTTGAGCTTCACGGAAAAGGAATAGTAAATAGAGTACAAACGGAATAAAACTTCACGATGATTTTCTTGGATGAGAAGACACCCAGGGGACTTGGAGTCCAAGCCAGGAGAGCCACGAGGTGGCAGCAAGGGTGGAGGGCGCGCCCTGGGGGGGCTACCTTGTGGGCCCCTCGGGACTCCCCAGACCTAGCTCTTCCTCCTATATATTCACATATATTTCAAACCCACCAGAGGCATCCACGAAAACACTTTTCCACCGCCGCAACCTTCTATTCCCATGAGATCCCATCTAGGGGCCTTTTTCGACATCCTACCGGAGGGGGATTCAATCACGGAGGGAATCTACATCAACTCTATTGCCCTTCTGATGAAGCGTGAGTAGTTTACCACAGACCTACGGGTCCATAGCTAGTAGCTAGATGGCTTCTCTCTCTTTGATTCTCAATACCATGTTCTCCTCGATGTTCTTGGAGATCTATCCGATGTAATCTTCTTTTGCGGTGTGTTTGTCAAGATCCGATGAATTGCGGATTTATTATCAGCTTATCTATGAATATTATTTGAATATTCTCTGAATTCTTATATGCATGATTTGATATCTTTGTATTTCTCTTCGAATTATCGGTTTGTTTTAGCCAACTAGATTGGTTTTTCTTGCAATGGGAGAGGTGCTCAGCTTTGGGTTCAATCTTGCGTGATTTCACCTAGTGACAAAGTAGGGGTAGCGAGACACATATTGAATTGTTGCCATCGAGGATAAAAAGATGGGGTTTTCATCATATTGCTTGAGTTTATTCCTCTACATCATGTCATCTTACTTAAGGCATTACTCTGTTCTTTATGAACTTAATACTCTAGATGCATGCTGGATAGCGCGCGATGTGAGGAGTAATAGTAGTAGATGCAGGCAGGAGTCGGTCTACTTGACACGGACGTGATGCCTATATTGCATAATCATTGCCTTGGATATCATCATAACTTTGCACTTTTTTATCAATTGCTCGACAGTAATTTGTTTACCCACCGTATTATTTTCCTTCATGAGAGAAGCCTCCAGTGAAACCTATGGCCCCCGGGTCTATTTTCTATCATATTAGTTCCCGATCTACTATTTTGCAATCTTTGATTGTCAGATCTATAAACCAAAAAACCCAAAAAATATTTTATCTTTTTGTTTAGTTCTATCTATCTCTATCAGATCTCACCTTTGCAGGTGACCGTGAAGGGATTGACAACCCCTTTATCGCGTTGGGTGCAAGTGTTTGATTGTTTGTGCAGGTGCATCTATTGGGGCCTTGCGCATTTCACCTACTTGATTGATACCTTGGTTCTTAACTAAGGGAAATAATTATCTCTACTATGCTGCATCACCCTTTCCTCTTCAAGGGAAAAACCAACGGAAGCTCAAGAACTAGCAATAGGCATCACGTCCAAGAATAGTAGACCGACTCCTGCCTGCATCTACTACTATTACTCCACACATCGACTGCTATCCAACATGCATCTAGTGTATTCGGTTCATGGAAAAACGGAGTAATGCAATAAGAACAATGAGATGATGTAGACAATATAAACTCGCGTATGAATAAACCCGATCTTGTTACCCTTAATAGCAACGATACATGCAAGTCATGTCTCCACTGAGATTGAGCACCGCAAGATCGAACCTATCACAAAGCACCTCTTCCCATGGCAAGAAAAATCAATCTAGTTGGCCAAACCAAACCAAAATTTCGGAGAAGAAATACGAGGATATAACAATGATGCATATAAGAGTTCAAAGAACACTCAAATAATATTCATAGATAGATCTGATCATAAACTCACAATTCATCGGTTCCCAACAAACACACCGCAAAAAAGAGTTACATCAAATAGATCTCCAAGAACATCGAGGAGAACATTGTATTGAAGATCAAAAAGAGAGAAGAAGCCATCTAGCTACTAGCTATGGACCCGTAGGTTTGTGGTAAAGTACTCACACATCATCGGAGGGGAACACAAATGATGAAGAACCCCTATGTGATCGTTGCCCCCTCCGCCAGAGTGGTGGAAAAGGCCTCTAGATTGGATCTCGTGGTTCTGGGCGGCAGCGGAAACTGTATTTCGTTGACTCCCTTAGGGTTTTGGGGATTTTAGAGTATTTATAGAGGCGAAGGTAGGTCAAGGGGGTGCCTGTGGGCTACACTAGCCACCAGAGAGCGCCTGAGGCCCCTGGCGCGCCCTGGTGCCTAGTGGGCCCCGCGGGCCTCCTCTTGTGTGCTCCTTTTGCTCCGAGGGTGTCTTATGGCCAGAAAAAAATGTCGAAAAAGTTTCTTGGCATTTGGACTTCATTTGGTATTGATATTCTACAAAGTAAAAAACAAGTTAAAAACAGCAACTGGCACTAGGCACTATGTCAATAGTTTAGTCCCAAAAAATGATATAAAGTTGCTAGTAAATGTATATAAAATATCCAAGATTGATAATATAAGAGCATGGAACAATAAAAAATTATAGATACATTGGAGACGTATCACCGGGGCAATCATCGTGATGGCGATCTATACCAACAACTTCGCCGCTATCGTCACCAACTCTCTCCCCCTGTATGCAGTGGTGTAACACCTCTTCTCCCCGTTGTAATCTCTACTTGAATATGGTAATTTATGCCACATATTATTATCCAATGATGTTGTCGGCACTCTGGGACCGGGGGTGCGCAGACTTGCCTGCCTGCGGCCCGAGGCATGGCTCCAGCAACGGCCTGGTACGGCCCAGCTTCGGCAGCGACAACTCAAGACCCTCGCGAGGGTTCAAGCCTCGCGAGGCGGACGACACCAAGGCCTCCCTGGTGGTGGCCACGCTAGGCTGGCTCCCGAGGAGCAGAGATATCTATGGAAGGAGCACCTCGCGAGGATCACGTGACATGAGCCATGACGACCAAGGCCAGGCGGGTGCCAACGGGTGCAGTGTACTAGTTTCCTCTTTGGTTTTAAGGAGGCGAGCGCAGGCGCGGGTCCCGAGGCATCAATTAAAGGTTTCCATATTGATGCAACAAGACCAAGACCAGTAGGATGGCAGGACGGAGGTCATCGCGGAGCCCACAACGGCGTCACCACCAGAGCCTTTGACAAGCGAAGACCACCTTTTGTCAGGATAGCTTGTACTAGTTGTCTCCCTTCAAAATTGGCCGTTGTGGGATCCCTTCCCGCCTACATTTGGGAAGAGGACTAGGGCCTCTATAAATAGGACTAGCACCACCGTAGGAGGCAGATCACCTTGGATCAGATCCATTCCAGCCTCACACCGACCAACTCATCGTGCTCAAAAACACCTCTCCTCCGGAGGCTGTTCGTCCACTGTACTAGTTCATCCTCAGCCCTCGATGCAATCCACCACCACACTAGAGTAGGGTATTACACCACACGATGGCCTGAACCAGTATAAACCTCTGTGTCTCGTGTTCTTTGGGTTCGTTGAGCTAAGCCGTGGAATCGTTGGATAGGTAGGCTGGGGAGAAAGAGTCCTTCATGCGCACCCCAGAGTTCGAACCTCTCAAGGGTCTGCGGAACCCTGAATCCGACATTTGGCGCGTCAGGTACGGGTGCGACGAAGCTATCCCTCCGTCGATCGACGCACCACCGCTCCACCGCTTCCATGGCTGATGCTCGTCGAGCCCGTGCTGAGCGCCGAGCCGCTCTCAACTCTCACGTCGCCCAGACGGCACCCGTCGGCGGGCCTCCCCGTCGCACTCCATTACCCGCTGCCAACGCTGCCACCGGCCTGGCGGGGAACGAGCAGCAGGCTTTGTCGCTGCACCCCTCCGTGCGGCGGCACGGATGCACCGCCACCCCGTCACTGACCCTGACCGGTTCGTCGTCCCACGCTCGCCATGGGCCCTCGGATGCGCAGGCTGCGCTACTCATGGCACGCGAGCTCCTGTGCTACCACCCCGTTGACGACCTCTACGAGGACTGGCTAGATCGCATCGCCGAGCTCGTCAGCGCTGTTGGGAGCTCTCCAGCACCATCCCTCTCACTGCCTCGTCCACCTCCTGCTGCGGGCGACGTGGCCCACAGAGCGCCTCCACCACCTTCATGTCAAGACGTCTCCCTCGCAACAAGATGCGCGGCCCCGCGGCGCGACACACCGCGCAAGGCCCCCACGCATGAAGAAGGAAGCTGCCAGGAGGTCCCTCGGCCGCAAGAAGGTACTCCACCACTCCCAGCACCACCGCATCAAGACCGCGTGCCGCCTGCGGTGGCGACGCGTGGGTACCAAGACCAGGCTCCACCTCCACGATGGGCTCCAGTGACTACAGCGGGCTGCCGCGCCTTCACCCCCGAGCTGCGCAGCGTTGTCTGGACCGGGAAGTTCAAGCCCGACCTGCCTCCACGCTAAGACGGTGCCCCCGACCCTGCTGAGTTCCTACAGCTCTACGAGCTGAGCATCGAGGCAGCCAACGGCGATGAGAAAGTCATGGTGAACTGGTTTCCCATGGCTCTCTAAGACGGCGCGCACTCGTGGCTCCTGAACTTGCCTGCGGGATCGATCTCCTCCTAGGGCGAGATGCGCGAGCGTTTCGTCACCAACTTCCAGGGCACTCGCAACCGCCTGCCGGCCGCAGGTGACCTGCAGCGCATCAAGCAGCAGCCAGGGGAAACCCTACAAAAGTACTTCCAGCGCTTCAACAACGTTCGCCTCAAGATCCCCAAGGTAACGGACGAGGCCATCATCTCCGCGTTCTCTGATGGCGTCTGCGACGTCAAGATGAAGGAGGAGCTCGCCATACACGAGGACCTATGCACTGCTCTGGAGATGTTCAACATGGCAATCAAGTGCACGAGAGCTGAGGAGGGGTGCCTCTCCCTCCTTGAGCTTCCAGCTGCCGGCCCAGAAGACAAGAACGCCAAGATTAAGGATGTGAAGCGTAAGGGAGCGGCCGTGCTCGCGGCTGAGCCAGAGATGAAGCGCGGCTGCAACCACCCGGAGTCGTCCAAGGGCAGCCGTCCATTCTGCGCCTTCCACAACGTGCATAGCCACAACACCAACGACTGTTAGGAGCTCAGGGCCATCTGTGTTGGGCGCTTCGGTCGACGCCC
This sequence comes from Triticum aestivum, assembly GCF_018294505.1. Classification (NCBI taxonomy): domain Eukaryota; kingdom Viridiplantae; phylum Streptophyta; class Magnoliopsida; order Poales; family Poaceae; genus Triticum; species Triticum aestivum. The sequence goes on from NC_057799.1 coordinate 235,986,372, forward strand.
CGAGCGCAACGACCGAGGCTATGGCCAAGGAGGAGGGCGAAGTGGAGGACACTGGGACGACCTTGGCCCCCGCCAGGAGTGGCGCGACTAGCCTCGTGAGGACCGCAAGCAGGACCAGCCTCGCGAGGGCACCTAGAAGGATCAGCCTCATGAGGACCGCCCTCAGGGCAATGCCGGCCTCCCTCCGCTGCCACCACCACCAAGGAGGAACGACGACCATCACCAGAACAAGTGGGCTGGGGGCTTCCAGGAGCCGCGTGCCATCGCCTACATCTTGGGTGGCGCTCAGGCCCCAGCCTCCCAGTGCATCTTCAAGCAGTTCGCTCGCGAGGTGAACGCGGCCCTCCCCAGGCTCGAGGCAACGCGCCCGCTCAGGTGGTCCAAGTGCACCATTACCTTCAGCTCGTCTGACCAGCTCAAGTGCGCGGCAACTGCCGGTGCCCTCCCGATGCTCTGCTGGCCCATCATCAGCAATGTCATCGATGGCGGTGCAGGACTCAATGTTATCTCCATCGAGATATTCGCTCGCCTCCAAGTGCCATATGATCAGCTGCAGCCCACCAAACCCTTCTTAGGGAGTGACCGACGGCTCCACCACCCCGATAGGGCAGATCCGCCTCCCTGACACCTTCAGCCAGCGCGACAACTACTGCACCGAGCTCATCGACTTCGACGTCACCCACATCCGCCTACCGTACAATGCCATCCTTGGGTATCCAGCCCTGGCCAAGTGTATGGCGGTGACCCACCATGGCTACAACGTCCTCAAGATGCCAGGAAGCTGCGGTGTCATCACGGTCGCCTGTGAGGAAAAGGACGCAGTGTGCTCCCTCGAGCGCGCCTACCAGGCCGCAGCAGTTGAAGACCCATATAGTGAAGGCGCCATCTACCCTCCTGAGGCAGTCCCCAAGAAGAAGAAGCAGCTGCTCTGCTAAGAGCCTCAGGAGAGCGGTGTCTCCAGCGGCACCACCTCAGGACCTGCGCCCACGGATGGGGCGCCTCCGTCTCTCACATAGGAAGGCACGCCCAACGCCCTCCTCAGGCTGGGCTCGGGGGCTCTCTTCTAGATGGCCTCTGACCTAGCCGATGTCATGAGGGAGCCGCTCGGGCACCACGTGGAGGCATGCTTCACCGCACACTTCCCTCATGAGGGCACAAAGCATGGAGTCCCTGGTGCTCAGGAGTTCATCACCAAGGCGACCGAGGAACTTCAGGAGGTGAGAACCATGCGTGGCGACCGCCGCCCACCACCTGGCGTAGCTCCTTGTCCTGGCGAGGACGACGAGCTGCGCGTCTGCGTCAACATTCCAGGGCTCAACAGGGCCGCATCCCAGGAGCGTTTCTGCCCATCGTGCGTTGGTCGGTGCGAGGGTCCACCTCACAGCTATGTTTGCATGCCATTTGGCCTGCCGAACGCGACTGTCACCTTCAAGCGGCACCTGCGGAGTGTTCTGGCGGCTCAGGAGGCCAGGCATCATGCAGTCCTGGCGGAGATGGCGATGGTTCTTCACGAGCCGCCCAGGCCCCCGAAGCCTCCCGAAGCTTAGGACCCAGGCGACTCGTGAGGAGCAACTTCTTCAACATGCGTCTTCAGCTGCTTCAACATCCCTCCAGCAACGGTGCCAGGTGACTCTTTTCGATTCATTCAGTTGGGGGCGCCCCTTTGGCAGCATTATCCCCAAGTTGCACGGGCCTCTTCCTGCGACATGTACCCTTTTGCGTCTTTAAATCTACTCTGTTGGGGGCGCTCCTTGGGACGCATCATCCGTAGGCCGCATGGGTCCGTCCCTGCGGCATGTATCATCCCTGCATTTATCCGAACTAGCTTGCCTCCTTGCATGAGTTACCCTATGATTATCACCTGCTAGTCCGGCACTTCGATGCCATGAACGTCGTGTGCCCTTGGGAACCCACCCACGACCGCCTCATGATTAAGGGCCGGCACGGCGTCTGTGCTCGGGTCCGTCCCTGCAGCATCACTAAATCTAAGAGGCTGAGCTCTGGCTCGCGGGCAAGCCCCCGTGTACGTCACCTCCCATGGTCCTTGGTGCTTGGTTCTCGCGTGAGCTAATTGTGGGTGGATGAGCTAGGGCGCGTGACCCGGTGCCTCGCTGCCACGAGAGCCGCGTGCCGGTTGTCTTTCCTTAGTATTTTTCGCATGAGTAGATGAGGCAGGGCGTCTGTGCTCGGGTCCGTCCCTGCAGCGTCGATAAACCCAATGGCTGAGCTCTGTCTGGCGAGCTGGCCCCGTTCATGTCACCTCCTGGGGTCGTTAGTGTTCCTTCTCATGTGATCACCTCAGGAGATTCATTCGGCGCAGGTTGTCTAACCATCTCGCAGGACCATCTCAGCTGTCAAGAATCAAATTCAGGCGCAACCCGCCTTGAGGTAGGGCCTCGTGAGTCCCGCGCTGGCTCACGAGTGCCCAGACACACCTGGTCTAGTCCTGCCGTGCAAGCCACGTGTCAGGGCGGGGCTGTACACGCCCCGGGGGCTCCACTCAGAGGGGGCCCCCACCCACGCACCAGTGGAAGCACCATGCTCCATGCTTCTAGTCGACACGGTCGAGGAGTGGCTATGCCCGTGCAAGTGCGGAAGTGCTACGCTCCGCGCTGGTGATAAACAACTGAGAGCGGCCCCTTGGCCGCATCAACCTCAGGGAGCCGCTAGGTGCAGTGTCCGGCCTCATCGCAACGCTTCCCTTCAGGAGAGCTACGCGAGGGGGCTGGGCACGGGGGCTGCGCCCAGGTCACGCCTAGTGCACGCCACCCAGCCAGGTCCCTCGGATCTGGTCGTCGCGCGCCCCTCCCGAGTGGGACCTCAGCGAGGACAGGTATGGACGTTTGTTCGTACGTCAAGGGGGACTCCTGCGCATCATGACTTAGGAGCCTAACTGGTCACGTAGCCCCTCACCCCTTGGTATCGTCCTGGCGATCTGGATGACCCAACGGCGGCTGAGGCATCCGCGGGACCGGGCCCTGCCGACGCAGAACGCTAAGGTCTACTTTTGCATTCCCTTCCCGAGGGCTGTTCGTACGTCAAGGGGGACTCCTGAGCATCGCGACTCAGGAGCTTAACTGGTCACGTAGCCCCTCACCCCTTCGTCTTGTCCTGGTGATCCGGATGACCCAAAGGCGGTTGAGGCATGCGCGGGGCCGGGCTCTGCCGACGCACAACACTAAAGCAATGGGAAGGAAATCGTGGAACCTTAACAAATTATTACAAAACATACTGTTCTTCAAATACCAAACACAAGTTTTAACTCCTCGACAAGGCAGGGTGCATGTTGTAGGAAATAAAAGTGAAGGGAAGCGCCACTAGCAAGCCTTCTCTTCAGCCTTGGGCTCTGCCGTCGCCCGCAAGGTGTGCCCCTTCGTAGACAACGTTGTTGTCGCCCGTGCCATCCGCCGGGGCCGCAGGGTTGGGGGCACCGTCAGCCGGGGGCGCAGGGTTGATGGCGAGGAATTTCTCCAGCAGGGCCTCCACATGGTCCTTCATGGCTTCGGCAGCAACCTCGCAGCACTCCTCATCCACGGGCTCAAGCAGGGTGTCGAGGTCGATGCTGGGGAAGCTAAGATGATGATGACTGAAGACACGTGTCAAAGCTGAAGCAGAGAGCGCGCCTCCACCATGGGCTGATCCCGTCAACGACACCCTCGAACGCCGTGATAAGCTGAGGGAGTAGCTCGGCGGGGCCTTCCTCGTCAGTCACCAACCGCTTCTTCAAGGCCTTCCCGTAGAGCTCCTTCAGCGCCTCGCGGGACTTCAGCTCAAGGGATTTGAAGGCCACGCGATCTTCAGCAAGAACCTTCACCTTGGCCTCCAGCTGGGTCTTCTCCGCCTCCAAAGTCTTCTCCAGTTTCTCCAGGCGGCTGTGCTGCGCGGCCTGCGCCCGCACCGACTGCCGCAACTCGGTGTCGCGACCGATGACCGTGTCTTCTCGAGCCTTAATCTTCTCCTCCCACGCCTCGCACTGACGAGCCTCTGCGCATGGTCTCCAGCTCAGCCTCCGCCAACTAGCAGCGCTCTCTGGCAACCTCAGCATCCTTCAGCGCCACGTCACGGGCAGCAGCGGCCAGGCCAGCGGCCCGCTCGTCTTCCTCCAAGGCTGCTATGGCCTGGCTCAAGGCCACCCTAACAGACTTGTCCAATCGCAACCACCCTGAGACCAACTCCAAACGCCCTGCCGCCAGGCGACGGTCGGCATCTTGAAGGTCGTCCCGAAGCTGGGTCAGCGTGGAAAGAGCCTCCTCTAGAGCATCAGGGAAGGCAGAAGGATCACGACCAGGCGGCGTGATGAGATGAGGAGGAAGCGGCATCAGTGCCAAGATCTGCAGGCTGGCAACAGTAGAAGAGGCCGGGGGCTCCTGAGCCGTCGGAGCCTCAGCAGGCAAGCTGGGGGCGGGCGCCTCCGGAGCCAGCTTGGCCATGGAGATCGCCTCCTCCTGAGGTCGGGTCCCTGAATATCGCGGGGGTGACCCGGCCGCTGAAGCACGGGAGCCGCCCCCATCCTTACATACCAGAGGTGGCGCAATCATGGCAGGCTGCTCGGTCCTGAGGGTCGTTGCCGTCTCCATCTTCCTCTTCACCACCGGCTTTGCCCTAATGGTACAAGAGGGAGGCATCAAGAGACTACGGCAAGAACAGGGACAAAAGATCAAGACGGAGTACTTACTGGTCCACAGTGGCATACTACCTCACCCTCTTCTGGAGCACCAGGCCCGAATCCTTCGTGGGCTAGGGCACCGGTGCGCGAGCCCCAGCGACCGATGAGGGGACGGCAGCCGGGACCGCAGCTACGCCGGCCGGTGACGAAGCGGAGGCATCGCCTCGTGGGACCAACGCCAACCTGCTCTTCTTCGAGACCCCGGCCGACGGCTTCTTCAGAGGTGTGCCCCTGGACCTCGTCGTGAGCCCGACAGGGTGCGGCGACTCCCTCACCGGATGTTCGCCGGCCTCGTCGTCGTCGGGGAAGGTGCGGAGGAGATCTGCTACACGCGGAGGAGAAGTCTCCCCCGCCCCCTCCCGGGTCACCTCCGAGTTAGACCTCTCCTTCTCGCCGGACTCGCCAGAGGACAACACCACCGGGGCCTCGCTGGGTGCCGGCGGGACGAGCCCGTGCTCGTTGAAGATTGTGCATGGCGGCGGCGACCTTCGCCCCGTCCGGGCGACGGTACAGCGGAAGATGGGTATCACGCGGGTACCCCTGGTCCTCCTCGACTACGAAATGGAAGGTCTTGTCCAGATCCTCTTCAAACAAGGCATCCGGACACAGGCGGAGGTCGCCTCCCTCTTCCATGAGCCTCCACAAGGGGCGCGAACGTGCCTGGATCGGAGCCTAGCGCTTCGACAGGAACTCCTTGACGATCATGTCCCCCGTCAGCCTTTCTGCCTTCGGGTCGTCCGGCTTCAGGTCGGCTGCCATCTTCTCCAACACCTGCTTCACCCAGGGGTCGGCGAGCTTCGCGCTAAGCCATCCCTCATGAGGCGAAGGCATCCCCGTCGGTAGCGCCAGCCGAGGGTAGGAGCACTTGGCATCCATCAGGACCCACTTGTTCCTGAAGCCCTCGACTTTCTTCTCGGGTCATGAGATGGCGTTGGTCCCATTGGCCGCGACGAAGTTGGCGCATCCGGAGCACTAGTCGTCCTTGTTCCGGAGGTAGAAGAAATAGCGAAGCAGCGCCACGCATGGCATCACCCCCACAAATGCCTCATGGTAAAAGGCAAAGATCGACAGGAGGAGGACGGAGTTGGGATGAAGATGGAGGGCATGGAGATTATAATTGCTGAGGACAGCATAGAAGAAGTAATAGATAGGGGGGACCAGCTGAGGGAGTCCTGGATTAGGGGGTCCCCGAGCATCCGGGCTATGTGAGATGGGCCGGACTAATGGGCCGTGAAGATACGAGATGGAAGGCCTTCCCCCTTGTCCGGATGGGAATCTCCTTTGTGTGGATGGCAAGCCTGGCATTCGGATATGAAACTTCCTTTCTCTGTAAACCGACTCTGTACAACCCTTGCCCCCTCTGGTGTCTATATAGATCGGAGGGTTTAGTCCATAGAGATCATCAGAATTCATACAGGCTAGACATCTAGGGTTTAGTCATTACGATCTCGAGGTAGATCAACTCTTGTTACCCCTATACTCATCATAGTCAATCAAGCAGGAAGTAGGGTATTACCACCATTAAGAGGGCCCGAACCTGGGTAAACATCGTATCCCCGCCCTCCTGTTACCTTCGATTCACAGATGCACATTTCGGGACCCCCTACCCGAGATCAGCCGGTTTTGACACCAACACTGGTGCTTTCATTGAGAGTTCCTCTATGTTCTCGATAGAAGGATCGATGGCTCGCCTCCCCGTCAACGACAAAATCACCTCTGGAAGGGCCCTAGTTCTTGGGTAGATCCTCCAGATCGGCAGTTTCACCATAGGCGCCCGTCCGGCCGTTAAGCCCAAGGCAGTCTCCCGGATTGCCAAAAATCATCTCCGCATCAACCACGAAAGCGTCGATAAGATGGATTCAGCAGATATCTCATCTTTAAATGAATTGCTAGATTGCATTGCTGCCCTGGGGGTTGCAACAGATTACAATCTGATTGGGCTTAAACCCAATCAGAGGGAAATCAGGTCCCCACCTGTCACCCACCTGGTGACTGTCGTGGAAGAGCAAGTTGAGGATACCGCTCCTCCTATGCTAAAAACAAACTATGTTCGGATCTACGAGCCCTACGAGCTGGACACCCATCTTCAAGAAGAGATCATCTGTCCTCCGAACATAGAATCAGGTGTTGAGCCTAAAAACCCCCAGGACACTCCGGATCCTGAGCCAATGACCTCGGAAATTTTCAAAATCTGGATTCCACAGTGGCTCAGGGTTCGGATTTAAGCCCACCCGCCCACCACAATCTATACTCTCCAAGCAATTCCGGTCCCACGGACATATGCGACTTAATGTATATACAACAGCAACCTCAGGAAATAGTCCATCACTTTTGGGCTAGATTCCTACTTGTTAAAAACAAGATTAAAGATTGTTGCGACGATGATGCGGTATCAGTTTTTTGTCGCAACTGTACGGACGAGGGGATCCTTAATGCCCTCAACAAACGCCGCATACTGCACTTTGCAGATTGGCACACATAGTATAGAAATATTACGCAATGGAAAGCGCTTGGAAAGCCTAGATAGCTCGGTGGGAACCACCGGCCTTTAAGCCACCCACCGGTCGGGTAAAAAGGATGCACCCTACGGGGCACCTGATCATCACTTCACAGACAGGAAAACTAAACCCTTAACGGGACACCGAACTGTCCTTGATGAATGGCTCGACAAGCCTTGTAAGATACACGCGATGCCGAATTCCGAACCAACACATAGCCTTCGGGCATGTTGGATACTCCGGCAGGTGCCTAAAAGCGGTGAGGCCATCCTCACCAACACTACCCTGGCGAGGTACTCCCCCGAGGATAACGATCTCAATGTGTTTACGACCTTCGAGACCTTTTCTTCAAATAATCGGCGTAAAAGGGCGCTCCGCGACCTCGCCGAAATTAACCAAGTAACCGCACCGAACCCTTGGAGCGACATGGTAATAACTTTCAACGCCACTGGTGAACCAGGGGCCCGATCAGTCCGAGCACCAGCCGCCTTAGTTCTAAACCCAATTGTGGACGGCTTTCGGCTTACTAAAGTGCTCATGGACGGAGGCAGCGGCATAACCTTATTTATGAGCACACGCTCGACAAAATGCAAATAGACAAGAGCCGCATCGAGTGGAGCAGTACAACCTTTCGAGGTATTATCCCCAGCCGAGAAGCGCGGTGTTCGGGAAAAATAAAACTTGATGTGGTATTCGGCACGCATGAGAACTACAGGTCCGAAGAATAATCTTCCAGGTGGCACGTTTCAGCAGCGGATATCATGCCCTGTTAGGGCAAGATGCATTCACACACTTTCAAGCCATACCTCATTACGGGTACATGAAGCTCAAAATGCCCGGGCCCAACAGAGTTATCACTATCGCCAGTGATCCGGACATAGCACTCCGCGCCGAGAACAAAACCGCATCCCTGGCCCTCGAGGCACTGTTCGAAGCCCTTGCGGCCGAGGAGCTCACCGCTCTGCGCTCCACAATGGATAGAGACGACATAATTCTTGATAAAAGGCCTAAATCCACTTCTTTCAAGCCAGCAAACGAAATAGTCAAATTCCAAGTCCACGCAATGGATCCCAATAAAACAGCAGCCATCGGGGCACAGCTGGATCCGGTGGTTGATGCCGCTCTAAGAGCATTCCTGCGCAAGCATTGGGACATTTTCGCCTGGCACCCTTCGGATATGCCAGGAATCCCACACAGATGTGCCGAACACAGCCTCAATATAATAAAGGGGTTCAAGCCAGTTAAGCAAGCACTACGGCAATTTAATGAACCCAAGCGGCAAGCTATGGGGGAGGAGCTAGCCAAACTACTTGAAGCCGGGTTTATTCGAGAAATAAAACACCCGGATTGGCTAGCAAACCTAGTCATGGTGCCAAAGAAGGACAAATCCTGGCACCTTTGTGTCGATTTTAAAGACCTTAATAAAGCTTGCCCTGAGGACCCCTTCCCACTGCCCCGCATTGACCAAATCATTGATGCAACTGTAGGACAAAATTCACTGTGTTTCCTCAATGCATACTCCAGATACCATCAGATTAAGATGAAGGAATCCAATCAGGCCACAACGGCATTTATCACCCCGTATGGGCCTTTCTGCTTTAACACTATGCCTTTCGGACTCAAGAATGCTGGTGCCACCTACCAACGCATGATTCAAACATGCTTGGAAAAACAAATTGGCAAGATGGTGGAGGCATATGTAGATGATGTAGTCATCCAAACCAAACATGTCGAATCATTGGTGGATGACTTACGTCTCATATTCGACAACCTCCGAACATATGACATACGGCTCAATCCGAAAAATGCGTTTTCAGCGTTTCGGCTGGAAAGTTGCTCGGGTTCATCGTTTCCAATAGAGGAATCGAAGCAAACCCAGCCAAATCCGAGCCTTGTCACAGTTGGCGATACCAATAGACCTAAAACAGGTCCAAAAACTAGCTGGGTGTTTGGCAGCCTTGAGCCGCTTTATCTCCAGATTGGGAGAAAAGGCGTTGCCGCTATATCACCTGCTTCGGCGCCCTGACCACTTTGAGTGGACGGACGCGGCAACAGCCGGGCTAGCAGAAATAACACCAGGTGGTGAGCGAGGTACTCGTTGTCGAACGAGAGGAAGACGGACATAAATTCACACTCCAAAAACCCGTATACTACGTATCTGCGGTTCTCACACCATGCAAATCCCGATACCCGCACTAACAAAAGATAGCATATGCGGTTTTCATGGCATCTCGGAAGCTGCGACACTACTTTCAAGAGTGCTCGATCATGGTTGCATCCGAGGTACCACTCAATGATATCATAAATAATCGAGACGCCACCGGCCGCATTGCAAAATGGGCCATCGAGCTCCTACCATTTGAAATAACGTACAAACCACGCCGAGCAATTAAATCTCAGGTGTTGGCCGACTTCGTCGCCGAATGGACAGAAGCCGAACTCCCTAAAGATTATAGCACATACTCCTACAGGGGACATAGTCCGTTACGTATTGCAAATCATGTATACAGGCTCCAATAACGCAGCCGAATATGAGGCACTACTGCATGGTCTTCGGATGGCTGTTTCTATGGGCATACAACGCCTCGAGGTGCGAGGGGATTCAAATCTCGCAATATCCCAAATAAACGGAGAATTCGACAAAAAAGATCCGAAGATGGCAGCTTACCGCAATGCCGTGCTCAAAATATCAGCTTGGTTCGAGGGGCTCGAGTTCCATCATGTGGCCCGAGACAGTAACCAAGCAGCGCACATCCTTGCTTGAATGGGCGCTAAACGCGACCCCGTCCCTCCTAACACCTTTGTGGAGCGGCTCTTCAAGCCATCCATAGTATGGCAGGACGAGAGCGGAAACACCAGTCCGGCGCTGATCACGCCCCCAGATGCCGAACACGATTCAGATATCATCGGGGGCTCGGGCACAGAACCAACGCCTTCCGCCCATGTAATCATGGCAGTAATCGCCCCATGGATCGAACCCTCCCTGGCCTACCTTAATAGGCGGGAGCTCCCTGAGGACCAGAATGAGGCTCGTTGCATCGTTCGACGCTCGAAAGCCTACAAGGTTCATGTAGGAGAGCTCTAGAAGAAAAGTACTATCGGAGTCCTTCAAAGATGTATCTCCGAAGAAGAGGTGCGGCAGCTCTTCGCCGAAATCCATGCTAGTCTTGGGGGCCATCACGCCGCAGCTTGGGCTCTTGTAAATAAGGCCTTCCGTACTGGTTTTTTCTGGCCTATGGCCAGAGTAGATGCACAAGACCTCGTCCAACGATTTGTAGGATGCCAGCTTTTCGCCAATCAAAGCCATATGCCGCCTACCGCCCTAGGAACAATCCCCATCACTTGGCCTTTTGTGGTCTGGGGGCTGGACATGGTTGGACCCCTTAAAGGAGGAAGCCATAAGAAAAAATACCTGCTGGTCATGGTAGATAAATTCGCTAAGTGGATAGAGGCCAAACCAGTTAAAACGGCTGAAGCTGGACCAATGATAGATTTCATATCCGGTGTCGTACACCGTTATGGTGTCCCACACAACATCATCACCAACAATGGCTCTAACTTTACAGCCGATGAGGTAAAAACTTGGTGCGCTAATCTAGGCGTCATGCTCGATTATGCCTCCGTATATGCCTAAAGGAGTCAGATAAACACTGGGTTGAGGAGCTCGACTCCTGTACTCTGGGGGCTGCAGACCACATCAAATCACACGACTGGATACACACCATTCTTCATGGTGTACGGCGCAGAGGTCGTCTTTCCCTGCCATATTATTCATGAATCACCTCGAGTGCGCATGTACGAAGAGAGAGAGAGAGAGACTGAGCTCGATCGGCAAGATTACTTAGATGGCCTGGAGGAGGAGCGCGATGTCGCAAAATCTCGTTCCGCATTATACCAACAACAAGCTCAAAGATACCAAAGCAGAGAAGTGCAGGCCAAGACTTACAATGTCGGTGAACTCGTTCTACACCTACCAGAGAAGAAAAAGGACAAGCTCAAGCCCAAATGGGAGGGTCCCTTCATTATAGATGAAGTTCTTACTAGAGGAGCCTATCGCCTTCATAATGCATCGAACAATCGCTTAGAGCCGAACCCATGGAACGCTGCCAGACTCCGAAGATTCTACGCCTAAGTCTGGACACATTGTTCGGTACATTTTTCTCTTTTTTCTCTTTCTTCTTTTTGTTTGTTTTATGATTTCTAGCGTGTGTTCGGGTAAGCCGCACACTTGCGGGGAATACATCTTTGAATGCGCACACCCCACTATAACCGGGGGAATCCTTCAAATAGAAGCTCTTTATTATCTCGAGCATAAGGCTCACCATATATATATTTCTTACTCATATACGTCTTGTCTTCGCCATTAGATGCACCTCTATGACTTAAGTTTTTGCCAAGCTGGGTTGCCTTGCTCTTGTGCTTATGCCCTACGTTCGCGATTTTTCGGCTAAGGCATAAAGGGAGCACCTCTGTGATTGTTACAACCGGGTCATCCGGACATATACCTCAGATGGGTGAAGCCGAAAGCTAGCGTTCTTAAGGGAATAACTACTAGGCGGACAAACGACGAACTGCCTTTGTAGCATTATAAACTAACAAGAATACAAAAGCTCCTATGATTCTTTCATAGTCATGCATACATGCATCCCGACCTAGGTAGAGGAACCCTTAACGGAACTATTCTTCCTGGAACATGTTTCTTACATTAAAAAGTAATATAACATAACTCCCTGAATATAGCTTGTTTGTTTAACCATTATGACTGGATCGCCTGGTTTCCAGACGTACTTGGTGTTTTCCACCGGTATAGTATTCGGAAACACTCCACCCTTGGGTTTCAGAGGCTAAAGCGGAAGGTCTGCTATGACAATCTTTTACAATTCGGCCGGAGGTAAGTTCGCTGATAAAGTGTATTATCACATACAATCGCACGCCTACTCCTTATCTATGCCATCTATCAGGCTGTCTAGTTTATAGTCCTGCCGTGAAAATTTGGCGGCTATCTTTACTTGGTCATACACCAAGCTAACCGGAATTTCTTGTCCGTCTGGTCCCCGAGGTCCAACCCGGGCCATATGATTCTGATCAAGTCCGGTATACCGGTTTTTCACCATGGCCTAGGCCTCTCGTGCACCCTCTCGACATGCCGATGCCTTCCACAACTCAAAACGAAGACGAGCTCCTTTGAATAGCTCCGCGAGCTCCCCCATTAGTCCTGGAGGAGACTCAGATGGCCATAATGCCTTAGCCATACTCCTCATCGCCTTCCGAGCTCGCTCGTGCACCTTGGATAACTCTGGCAGCAGGTCGCCTTGAAATCCAGACACTTCTCCTTCAGGCCGCCCTGTCAATAAGCCTACATGAACAATCTCGTAAAACAACAATTTCCATCAAGGGGCCATATGAAAGACAGGTTAAAAGGGCATACTAAATATGCCGCCTTTCAGCTTTCTGTTTTCCTTCAAGGCATCCGCCAGTTGGGCTCTTACGTCCTTCATTTCCTCGGCTTGCTGGATGTTGGTATCCTGTAGTCTGTTTTTCTCATTGATGGTCCATGTCAACACATGTTGACCAGCGGCTTCTTGCCCTTCGGCATGTTCTTTGGCTGCCTCAGCAGCCTTTAGCCTCTCCTCCAACTGATTTACCGACCCTGCCGCTGTTCAACAATGCATATTTAAAGATCATTGTTGCCGCAGAATTGTACTTTTCGGCAATGGTTGTACTTACCATTCGATGCCTGCTGGGATTTCTTCAAATCTTTCAGTTCGGCGGTGGCACCAGCTTGGTCTGACATTCTTCAAGCTCCTGAGACAGCATGTTGTTCTTCTCCGTGAGTACCTGATTATACAACGATCCTTAAATCAGTTGCGCCAACTACTTCAAGTCTCGGGGGCTACTGGCACATGATTATTAAATCTACACAAAGCCTTTACCCGCATATCCTTTGAAAGCTGGTGTGTAGCTCCGGCAAGTCCATCCCGAGCAGCCCGGATATATGCATCCGCAGAGCTGAGGGCGTTGAACGCCTCTTCGGTGAAACTTGGATCATGCATGGCCTCTTTCCGCCGCCGATGGACCATCGCGCTCTCCACTTCAGAATTAGTGATGGATACATTATCCGGATCATCGTGGAGGTGACAATCCGGCGTGGCGCCCGTACCAACCTTAGTCCTAGTGGCAGGGTCCGGGGCCGGATTGGCTGATGCATGGCTGGCAAGATCTCCGGATACAGTCCGGTGTATGCTCTTCCTGAAATATAGCACAGCGGAGCACGTCACAATCCGGCCTATTTGCCGAAGTGCAGGTTGAAAATTATACCTCTTCGATGAATGAGGAGGCTCGGTAGTATCACCGCCCGCCTTTCTTTTCAAAGACTCGCCCTGCGCAAGCGTCACCTTCTTGAAGAACGCCTTCGATACTGTTTGGCGGGATGAGCCCCGCCCCTTCGGAGAATGAGATAGTGCGGTGGGTGAGGCGCAACGGGAAAGCTCTTGTTGAAAAGGTGTCTCCTAGGCACTTACGTGGGAGGAGGGGAGAAGGCCGGGATAATCGGCTGTGATGGCTACTTCTGTGCCGTAGTAGGTCGCCTGATAAAAGACCCCCTCCTTAAGCTCTATGAATATATCCGGATCCTCTTCAAATCCGGGATCCGGGTCTCGAACATGGTCCTCCGGCTGCGGAGCGGGACTACGGATCGCCGCAATGACCTTTCTCCATTCCTGTTAAAATAGTCGGATTAAGTTCAACTAGGTATGACTCAGGAAGAGGATTGAATAAAGCTACTGATCGAAAGGTCACCCAGCTAGCAGGGTTGTACATGGAAAGACCTTCTCGGCATTTAAGGCGAGTAAAATCTTCTTTCTCCCCTTTGTAAAGATCGACCAACATGGCAGCCAAGGCGGCAAAGTTGTCCGGACCCTTGCGCCCGCAGCGTGATGCGTCATCTTCCCCGTTGTAATGCCACATGGGGAGTCCTTTGGGTTGGAGTGGCTGAACGCCTCGCGTTCTTCAAATCACCATTACCTCAATTATAGATAGTCCAAATTAGGCAAGTATTTTTATCTTGCTCATTAGCTTCTTAATCTCCGCACTGCCTTCCTCCTCGAGGCTTCGGGGCACCAGCTGGTGCGCTTCCTTAACAGAGCGTTGGAAAATTCGGGAAGGCCCCGTCGGATTGGGTCTGGAAGAACAACGTCTTCAATATAAAACCATTCTAAGGGCCACTCTTCGGATGCCTTCTTCGGAGTGCCGGACAGGTATCCAGTCCCGGCTACATGCCATACTTCGGCACCGCCCACCTCGAATATGGATCCCTTTTGGGAGCGGGGGACGAGGCAAAAAAGTTTCCTCCATAACTCAAAATGGGCCTCATAGCCTAGGAACAGCTCGCAAAGAGCGACGAAGCCCGCGATGTGCAGAATGGAGCCTGGCGTGAGATTGTGCAGTTGGAGGCCATAATACTCCAAGAGACCTCGGAGCAAAGGGTGGATCGCAAATCCAATGCCTCTTAATAGGAATGAAACGAAGCACACTCACTCCCCTTCAGTGGGATTGGTTTTCTGCCAGGGGTTCGCCATTGAAGGAAGTTAATCCCGCCCGAACAGGGACTAGATCCGCGGGAGGGAGATACCCCTGCGTCTGAAGCTTGGTCAGCTCAGCGTGGGATACCGAGCAGCTCTCCCTATCACCTTTTTGAGGGCCGTCGGGACATGAGGAAGAACTGGGAGCGCCAGCCATGTTTGCACGGTTTCCCATGGCAAGCTCTAAGGATTTTTGCCTGGTGTGGAATGGCATCTGAGATCCAATCTCCTTAAATAAATGCCTTCCCTACAAATTTGGGTGTTATCTGTAAAAACACTTGGACCCTTCGTATTCGTCTGAAACATGGAAGTCAAGGTGACGGTGGCGCAGAAGCTGAAGGGTATGATATTTAATGTAAAGCCGAAGCTGTCCGAAGTATCATGGAGGGCCCACTTTACAAAGCCGAAGATATGAAGCCGGATACTGCGTTGTCATCGAAAAGCCGAATACAATTTGTCAGATCACGGGTTCCGGCAAATCCCTTAAGGTTCGAACACTGGGGTGCGCGCGGAGATTTCCTCCCTACCGATCTACGCCCTAGCTCGCTAAGATCTCGCAAACGAACTCGACGAACTCGCAACACAAGGGACACAAGATTTATACTGGTTCGGGCCACCGTTGTGGTGTAATACCCTACTCCAATGTGGTGGTGGTGGATTGTCTCTTGGGCTGATGATGAACAGTACAAGGGGAAGAACAGCCTCCTGAGGTTGGGGTGTCCTTGTGTTCGGTGTGTGGCTAAGGATTGGCTCTCGATCAGGTGGGATCAAGCTGCCTCCTTTGGTGGTGGCTAGTACTATTTATAGAGACCCTGGTCCTCTTCCCAAATATTGAGCGGGAAGGGAGCCAACAACGGCCAATTCGAAAGGGGACAGCTAGTACAGCTTATCCTGACAAAAGCGGTCTTCGCCTGCGGAAAGCTCTGGTGGTGACGCCGTCTCGGGCTCCACGGTGACCTCCATCCTGCCGTCCTGCTGGTCTCGGTCTTGTTGCACTGATATGGAAACCTTTGCCTGATGCCTCGGTACTCCGTGCTTGCGCTGGCCTCCTTAGCACCAAAGAGGAAACAAGGGCGCTGCGCGCGCTGGCGCCCGCGTGATCTTGATCGTCATGGCTCACGTCACGAGAGCCTCGCGAGGTTTGCCCTGCCTTGATATCTCCGCTCCTCGCGAGGCATCCTGGTGAGGCCGCTCCTGAGGAGGTCCCGCATCGTCCGCCTCGCGAGGCTTGGCCCCTCACGAGGGTCTTGATTGCCTTGTTGATGAAGATGGGCCGTACAAGCCTGCTAGCAAAGCCACGCCATGGGCCGCAGGCAGGCAAGTCTTGGGACCCCCATTCCCAGAACGCCGACAGTAGCCCCCGGGCCCAAGGTGCGCTCGGGCTTGGCTTCGCGGTGAAGCCAAAGGTCAAGCGCGGAGTGCCGCGGGCCCCAAAAGCCAACGGCCTTGGTCGACGCGTGGTGGTTGATTGGACGTGGGCGTCTCCGCTTCCCCATGCTACCTCGGCAACTGCTCGACTTGAAAAGTCCCTGCGACATGCAAGGAAAATCATCATTACCTGTGATCGTGGGAGGCGCCAGTTGGCCTTCTTCCGCTATAAATGGGGAGGGAGGCGGAGCCCCCGTTGCCCATCTCTTCACGGTTCGCTTGCTTCTTCCTCCTTGCTCCACCGCTAGCAACAATGGCGCGGATCCGATGGTTTTCTGCTGGCAAGAAAGGAAAGGCTCCCCGCGATGACCCGGGGCCGCTTCCGCCGAAGAAGAGGCTGGTTCATCACCGTGATGAGGTGGCGATGCAGTTGGTGACGAGGCCTTGGTGCGAGCGGCCTCCTCCAGGGTACCCGCTACCCCTGTATGCCCAAGCCGGGGGCTCAGGAGGAGGAAGCGTCGAGCGGCGTCGTCCGCGTCGTGCCCGTGGTCGCCGTGCGATGGCGACGCATGCCGTTGCTCCTGGCATCCACGCTGCGGATTCCTTGCGCGAGCTTGTGCTATGGGCGCCGATGCCCCCAAGCTCTTGGATCCGCTTCCCGTGGTTCTTCTCTAACGTGATGCCGCCGAGGGGGGCCCTCGAGCTCTAGCTGCAGCATGCTGACTGCAACGCTCCGGCGACCGGAGCAGAGATCGAAGCGGTCCCCACCGGCAAGATCTTCATGACGCGTGGCTGGGGCGAGGTTGCGCGGGTTTGCCGTGCGGAAGGCGCCCTCGCGATCCACTTTGAGTACGACGGCGCCACCACGCTCTTCTTCAAGGTCTTCGACGTGGAGGGCCGCCGCCTGGAGTGTTGCCTTGGAGGGGATCGCCAGGCTGACGCGCGCTCCGGTCGTGGCTACTCCAGCAGCAGCAGCCCCTGGGAGTCTAGTGATTTTCCTGAGCTTTACGAGACTCTGGAGACGAGCGATGATAGCTACGTGCCCCCGAGCTCTTGCCGGGCTCGGAGCAGGGCCACGGCATCCAGCCACCGCCACTGATCTGGATGGGGTCGGCGTCGGCCTCCCATGGCCCATTGTTGATGATGGCGTCCACCACGGGAGGGTGTAGGTAGGATTCCTCTAAGTTTCAGTCTTTTGTTCCCTGCGAAGAATCATGGAGTACCCCGTGGGGGCATGTAAAGGGTCTGTAATGTCTTTTGTATATGTCCTCCTTGTCATGAAAATTTGCGAACGCATGTCCCGTTAAGGCTCGGTCTCCCCTTTCCATCCTCGCGATAGCTTGTTGCTCTACGCTGACAGGTCCCGGTCCCTAGGCAGTCTACAGCCGTCGCTGGTATGCCAGGTCGCGTGCCGTGGTCAAGGCCAGGAGGTGTGCGGCCCGAGGTCCAATAAGAGCCCCTGAGGCGCGATGCTCAGGAGGTCCCCTTTAGCGCTCAAGCAGCCATGGTAAGGCAAGAAAGGGAGGCGACGTGGCCGCAACGGGGCTGCGGCATGCGTGACCCTTAAGCTTCATCAATCAGTCAATCTGAGCACGAGACTTATCTTGGCGGTTTGGGGTTGATTCCTTGTGATGCGCCAGGCTGGCGCGCAAGCTTCCGCAGCATAGCTAGGTCGGGCCCATACAAGTCTCCCTCCTCCTGTGCTCTCCTTAGTGCTCTACATCCTTAGGTCCCGGCCCTCGAGCGAGCTCAGCCGCCGCTGGTATGCCAGGTCGCCATGCCGTGGTAAAGGCCAGGGGGAGGGCTAGAGAGCCAGTAAGAGCTCCTGAGTCGCGATGCTCAGGAGCCCAATTTTAACGTGCAAGCGAATTGCACGAGAGAATAGGAAGCTTGCGGTGCCGCCTGCCATCCTCCTCACGAGATCCCTGCGAACCAGCACAAGGAAGAAACATGGTTTTGCCGCTTCGGTTGCTAGCCTGTCACTGGTTGCTCCGCGAAGGAATGAAGGCACTGAGGGCCTGGTGAGGTGACGTGCGCGGGGCATGCCACGAGCCAGAGCTCGACCGCTCAGGTTTGTCGACGTGGCAGGGATGCGCCCATGCACCAGCGCCGTGCCTGTGCGAGTAGCCCCCGAGGGAGGTGATAGTCGAGCAGGCGACAGTCATGGACAGGTTAAGCATGAAAGGCAGATCAGCTTGGGTAAATGCGGAAAGATACACGCCACTTGGGTCAGGCCCGAGCGGCTTGGGGATGATGCAGCCCGAGGGGCGCCCCCAGCAAGGTAAGCTAAAGACATAAGCAAAAGGGATACATGCCACAGGGACGGACCCACACGGCCCGGGAATGATGCAGCCTGAGGGGCGCTCCCAGCTGAATGAACTTGCAAAATGTCACCTGGTTCTGTTGATGAAGTGATGTCGGGGCAGCTGAAGGTACGCGGCGGGGAGGCTGCTCCTCACGAGCCGCCAGGGCCCTGAGCCTCGGGAGGCTCTGGGGGCCCAGGCGGTTCCCCGAGGACCGTCTCCATCTCTGCCAGGACGGCGCGGTGCCTGGCCTCCTGAGCCGCAAGGGCACGCCGCAAGTGTCAGCGTTCTAGGAACGGGGGTCCCCAGACTTGCCTGCCTGTGGCCCACGGCGTGGCTTTGCTAGCAGGCCCGTACGGCCCATCATCATCAACAAGGCATTCAAGACCCTCGCAAGGGGCCAAGCCTCGCGAGGCGGACGATGCAAGACCTCCTCAGGAGCGGCCTCCAGGAAGGCTCGCGAGGAGCGGAGATATCAAGGCGGGGCAAACCTCGCGAGGCTCTAGTGACGGGAGCCATGACGACCGACACCAGGTGGGTGCTAGCGCGTGCAGCGTCCTTGTTTCCTCTTTGGTGCTAAGGAAGTAGGCGCAGGCGCGGAGTACCGAGGCATCAGGCAAAGGTTTCCATATCGGTGCAACGAGACCAAGACCAGCGGGACGGCAAGACGGAGGTTACCATGGAGCCCAAGATGGCGTCACCACCAGAGCCTTTTGCAGGCGAAGACCACTTTTGCCAGGATAGCTTGTACTAGCTTCCCCTTTCAAATTTGCCCGCCGTTGTTGGCTCCCTTCCCGCTCAATATTTGGGGAGAGGACTAGGGCCTATATAAGTAGCCACCACCGTAGGGGATAACTCATTCAGAGCCATCTCACCCACACAAGTCCGTAGAGCACAAGAACACCTCAACCTCAGGAGGCTGTTCTTCCCCATGTACTGTTCTTCATCAGCCCAAGAGGCAATCCACCACCACCACACTGGAGTAGGGTATTACACCACAACAGTGGCCCGAACCAGTATAAATCTCGTGTCTTTTTGTGTTGCGATTTCATCGAGTTCGTCCGCGAGATCTTAGCGAGCTTGGGCGTAGATCGGTAGGAGGGAAAGAACTTCGCACGCACCCCAGTGTTCGAACCTTAAGGGTTTTGCTGGAACCCCAGATCCGACATTTGGCGCGCTAGGTAGGGGTGCACCGTAGCTTCCCTTCCGTTGATCCATCGCTCCGTCGCTTCGTCGTCTCCATGGCGGACGCTCGCCGCGCTCGGGCTGAGCGCCGGGCTGCCCTCACCGCCCGCGTTGCTCAGACGGCTCCCGTCGGTGGCCCACCTCGTCGTTCTCCGTCTCCTGCCACCAACACCGCCACCGGCCCGGCGGGGAACGAGCAGCAAGTGTCCTTGCTACACCCATCGGTGCGGCAGGACGGCCGCACCGCCACTCCATCACTGACCCCGGCCGGTTCCTCGTCCCACGCACGTCGCGCTCCCATGGACGCGCAGGCCGTGCTCCTCATGGCGAACGAGCTCCTGCGCTACTGTCCGGTCGATGACCTCTATGAGGTCAGGCTCGTCCGCGTCGCCGAGCTCATCCGCGCCGCAGGGGGCTCCCCGGCGCTGTCCCTCTCTCTGCCACGATGTGGCTCATAGAGCGCCTCCACCACCTCTACCCCAAGACAGTGCCTTTGCACCAAGGTGCGCGGCCCCACGGCGTGACCCACCATGCCCGGTGCCCTACCAAGAAATTCCTCGGCCGCGCGAAGCTGCACCTGCGCTCCCCGCGCCACCTCGCCAAGACCGCGCGCTACCTGCGGTGGCGGCGCACGGACCTCATCAATACCAAGCTCCACCTCCGAGACGGGCCCCAGCGACCACGGCCGGCTGCCGCGCCTTCACCCCCAAGCTGCGTAGCATTGCTTGTCCGGGCAAGTTCAAGCCGGATCTGCCACCTCGCTATGACGGCACCACCGAGTCCGCGGAGTTCTTGCAGCTCTACGAGCTGAGTATCGAGGCGGCCAACAGTGACGAGAAAATCATGGCGAACTGGTTCCCAATGGCGCTCAAGGACGACGCCCATTCGTGGCTCCTAAACCTTCCTCAGGGCTCGATCTCCTCTTGGGACGAGATGTGCGACCGCTTCGTCGCCAACTTCCAGGGCACTCGCGACCACCCTCCGGCCGCGGGTTACCTGCGCCGCATCAAGCAACAACCAGGAGAGACCCTCCAGAAGTACATCTAGCGCTTCAATAACACTCGCCTCAAGATCCCCAAGGTCACGGACAAGGCCATCATCTCCGCGTTCTCTAACGGCGTCCGCGACATCAAGATGAAGGAGGAGCTCGCTATCCATGAGGAGCTGTGCACATGTCAGGAGCTGTTCAACCTGGCGACCAAGTGCGCAAGAGCTGAGGAGGGACGCCTCTCCCTCCTTGAGCTGCCAGCTGTGGGCGTAGAGGAGAAGAAGGCCAAGGCCAAGGACGTAAAGCGCAAGGAAGCAGCCGTGCTCGCCGCGGAGCAATATACCAAGCAAGGCAGGGACCAGCTCGAGTCATCCAAGGGCAGCCGACCGTTCTGCGCCTTCCACAACCTGAACACCCACAACACTAGCGACTGGCAAGAACTCAGAGCCATTCACGAGGGACGATTCGGCCGGCGCCCCGAGCTCAGCGACCGGGGCTACGACCGAGGAGGAGGACGTGGAGGCGGACGCTGGGACGACCGTGGCCCGCTCCAGGAATGGCGCGACAGGCCTTGTGAGGACCGCTGGCAAGATCATCCTCGCGAGAGCGCCTGGATGGACCAGCCTCGTGAGGATCATCCTCAGGGCAACGCCGGTCTTCCCCCGCTGCCGCCGCCACCAAGAAGGAACGACGACCACCATCAAGACGAGGGGGCTGGGGGCTTCCAGGAGCCGATTGCTATCGCCTGCATCTTGGGCGGCGCTCAGGCCCCAGCCTCTCAGCGCCTCTTCAAAAAGTTCGCTCATGAGATGAATGTAGTCCTCCCCAAGCTCGAGTCCACGAGCCCGCTCAGGTGGTCCCAGTGCGCCATCACCTTCAACTCGACAGATCAGCTCAAGTGCGCAGCCACCGCTGGCGCCCTCCCGATTCTTTGTTCACCAGTCATCGGCAATGTGCAAGTTAGCAAGACCCTCATCGACGGCGGTGCAGGGCTCAACGTACTATCCGTCGACACGTTCAACAACCTCCAAGTGCCGTATGAGCAGCTTCAGCCTACCAAGCCTTTCTCAGGAGTGACCAATGGTTCCACCACACCGATAGGGCAGGTCCGCCTCCCTGTCACCTTCGGGGAACGCAAGAACTACCGCACCGAGCTCATCGACTTTGACATCGTGTACATCCGTCTACCGTACAACGCCATCCTCAGGTACCCAGCCCTGGCCAAGTTCATGGCGGTAACACACCATGGCTACAATGTCCTCAAGATGCCAGGGAGCGACGGAATCATCACAGTCCCGTGCGAAGAAAGAGATGCGGTGTGCTCCCTCGAGCACGCCTTTCAAGCTGCCGCAATCGACGACCCCGATAGCAAGAGCGATGATCCTCCCGAGGTGATCCCCAAGAAGAAGAAGCAGCTGCGCCATGCCGGACCTCAGGAGGGTGGCGTCGTGGCTAGAACCTCGTCAGGATCAGCACCCGCTCCAGGGGCGCCTTCCACCATCGCATAGGAAGGTGCGCCCAGCGCCCTTCTCGGGCAGGGCTCGGTGGCTCTCTTCTGGAGGGCCTCAGACCTTGCCAACATCACGAGGGAGGCGCTCGGGCACCACTTGGAGGCGTGCTTCACGGCACGTTTCCCTCAGGAGAATACAGGGCAAGGAGTGCCCACCGCTCAGGAGTTCATCACCAGGACCACACAGGAACTGCAAGACGCAAGGGCCATGCGCAGCGACCGCCGCTCATGAGGTGCAGCTCCCCATCCAGGAGAGGATGTCGGGCTGCGCGTCTACATCGATGTTCCAGTGCTCAACAGGGCCGCATCTCATGAGCTTTTCTGGCCTTCGCGCGTGGGCCATTGCGAGGGACCACCACACAGCTACGTTCGCATGCCTTTTGGCCTGCCGAGCATGTCGTCAGCCTATCCGCACAACCTGCAGCGTGTCCTGGCAGCTCAGGAGGCCAGGCACCACGCCATCCTGGCAGAGATGGAGATGGTCCTCAGGGAACCACCATAGCCCCTAGAGCCTCCTGAGGCTCAGGGCCCCAGTGGCTCGTGAGGAGCCATTCCTTCGCCGCGTACCTTCAGCTGCCCCAACTCTCCTTCGTCAACAGAGCCAGGTGACATTTTCCAAGTTCGTTTAGCTGGGAGCGCCCCTCGGGCTGCATTATTCCCAGGCCGCGTGGGTCCGTCCCTGTGGCATGTATCCCTTTTGCTTATGTCTTTAGTTTACCCTGTTGGGGCTGCCCCTTGGGCTGCATCATCCCCAAGCCGCTCGGGCCTGACCCGGTGGCATGTATCTTCTGCATTCACCCAAGCTGATTTGCCTTCCATGCTTAATCTGCCTATGATTGTCACCTGCCCGATTACCACCTGGTCGATCGTCGCCACCCACGGAGCCTCCTCACACAGGCATGGTGTTGGCGCATGGGTTCGTCCCTGCCACGTCGACAAACCTGAGTGGCCGAGCTCTGGCTCGCGGCACGCCCCGCGCACGTCACCTCCCCAGGCCCTCAGTGCCTTCATCTCCTCACAGAGCAGCCAGTGGCAGACTAGCAACCATAACAGCAAAACCATGTTTCTCCTTGTGCTGGCTCACAGGAATGTCGTGAGGATAGCACCAGGCGGCACCACGAGCTCCCACCACTTCCAAGTAATTCGCTTGCACGTTAAAAGGGGGGCTCATGAGCATCGCGACTCAGGAGCTCTTACTGGCTCTCCAGCCCTCACCCCTGGCCTTGTCCATGACATCGCGACCTGGCATACCAGCGGCGGCTAAGCTCGCTCAAGGGCCGGGACCTGAGGACGTAGAGCACGAAGGAGAGCCTTGGAAGGGGGAGGACCCGTACGGACCTAACCTGGCTAAGCTACGGATGATTGCGCACAGGTCTGGCGCAGCGCCCGGAATCGGCCCCGAACTGCCAAGATAAGTCACGAGCTCGGAACAACTAAGTTGTTGGAACCTAGGCGTTACGCTCGCCACATCCCTGTTGCGGCCACATCGCATCCCTTTCCTGCCTTACCATAGCTGCTTGGTCGCTAAGGGGGACCTCTTGAGCATCGCGCCTCAGGGGCTCTTACTGGAACTCGGGCGCTCACCTCCTGGCCTTGACCACGGCACGCGACCTGGCATACCAGCGACGGCTGCAGCCTGCCTGGGGACCGGGACCTGTCAGCGTAGAGCAACAAGCTATTGCGAGGTTGGAAAGGGGAGACCGAACCTGAACAGGACATACGTTCATGAATTTTCATAACAGGGAATATATACACAAAAGGCATTACAGATCCTTACATGCCCCCATGGGGCATTTCTGGGTTCCTCGCAGGGAACAAAAGACGAGAACCTAAGAGGAATCCTATCTACACCCTCCCGCGGCTGACGCCATCATCAACAGTGGGCCACGGGAGGCCGGCGCCAACCTCATCCAGATCAGCGATGGCGGCGGCCAGACGTTGCAGCCCTGCTCCGAGCACGGCGGGAGCTTGGGGGCACATAGCTGTCGTCGCTCGTCTCTGGAGTCTCGTATAACTCAGGAGAGTCGCTAGACTCCCAGAGGCTGCTGCTGCTGGAGTAGACACGAGCGGAGCGCGCGTCAGCCTGGCGCTCCCCTCCAGAGCAACACTCCAGGCGGCGGCCTTCCGCATCGAAGACCTTGAAGAAGAGCGTGGAGGCGCCGTCGAACTCAAAATGGATCACGAGGGCGCCTTCCACATGGCAGACCTGCGCAACCTCACCCCAGCCGCGGGTCATGAAGATCTTGCCGGTGGGGACCGCTTCGATGTCTGCTCCGGTCGTCGAAGCGTCGCAGTCGGCATGCTGTAGCCAGAGCTCGAGAGGCCCCCTCGGCGGCATCACGTCGGAGAAGAACCGCGGGAAGCGGATCCAAGAGCTTGGGGGCATTGGCGCCCATAGCAGAAGCTCGCGAGGAATTCGCGGCGTGGATTCCAGGAGCAACGACACACATCGCCATCGTGCAGCGACCACGGGCGCGGCGCGGGTGGCGCCGCTCGTCGCTCCGCCCTCCTGAGCCTTCAGCTCGTGTGTACAAGGTTAGAGGGTACCCTGGAGGAGGCCGCTCGCACCAAGGCCTCGTCACCACCTGCATCACTGCTTCGTCGTGGCGGTGAACCAGCCTCTTCTACGGTGGAAGCGGCCCTGGATCATTGCGGGGGGGCCTTCCTTTCCCTTCAGTGGAGAACCTTCAGATTGGCGCCATTGCTGTTAGAAGTGGAGCAAGGAGGAAGAAGCGAGTGAACCGAGAAGGGATGAGCGACGGGGGCTCCGCCCCCCCATTTATAGCGAAAGAAGGCCAACCGGCGCCTCCCACGATCACAGGTAATGATGTTTTTCCTTGCATGCCGCAGGGACTTGTCAAATTGAGCAGTTGCCGAGGCAGCGTGGGGAAGTGGAGACGCCCACGTCCAATCAACCGCCACACGTCAACCGAGGCCGCAGGCTTTTGGGGCCTGCGGCGCTACGCGCTTGGCCCTTGGCTTCGCCGCGAAGCCAAGCCCGAGCGCACCTTGGGCCCCAGGGCTACTGTCGGCGTTCTGGGAACGGGGGTCCCCAGACTTGCCTGCCTGCAGCCCACGGCGTGGCTTTGCTAGCAGGCCCGTACGGGCCATCTTCATCAACAAGGCATTCAAGACCCTCGCGAGGGGCCAAGCCTCGCGAGGCGGACGACGCAAGACCTCCTCAGGAGCGGCCTCTCCGGGCAGGCTCGCGAGGAGCGGAGATATCAATTCGTGGCAAACATCGCGAGGCTCTAGTGACGTGAGCCATGATGACCGACACCAGGCAGGCGCCTGGCGGGCGCCAGCGCGCGCAGCGTCTTTGTTTCCTCTTTCGTGCTAAGGAAGCAGGCGCGGGCGCGGAGTACCGAGGCATCAGGCAAAGGTTTCCATATCGGTGCAACGATACCAAGACCGGTGGGACGGCAAGATGGAGGTCACCATGGAGCCCAAGACGGCGTCACCACCAGAGCCTTTTGCAGGCGAAGACCACTTTTGTCAGGATAGCTTGTACCAGATGTCCCCTTTCAAATTTGCCCGCCGTTGTTGGCTCCCTTCCCGCTCAATATTTGGGGAGAGGACCAGGGCCTATGTAAGTAGAACTAGCCACCACCGTAGGGGATAACTCATTCAGAGCCATCTCACCCACACAAGTCCGCAGAGCACAAGAACACCTCAACCTCAGGAGGCTGTTCTTCCACTTGTACTATTCTTCATCAGCCCAAGAGGCAATCCACCACCACCACACTGGAGTAGGGTATTACACCACAACGGTGGCCCAAACCAGTATAAATCTCGTGTCTTTCTGTGTTGCGACTTCATCGAGTTCGTCCGTGAGATCTTAGCGAGCTTGGGCGTAGATCGATGGGAGGGAAAGAACTTCGCGCGCACCCTAGAGTTCGAACCTTAAGGGTTTTGCCGGAACCCCAGATCCGACAGCAAGTTGCCCTGGTAGACGAACGACACGCTCTGCAAGCCAAAAGGCATGCGAATGTAGTTGTGTGGTGGACCCTCGCATTGGCCCACGCGCAAAGGCCAGAAAAGCTCCTGAGAAGAGGCCCTGTTGAGCCCTGGTACGTCGACGCAGACGCGCAGCCCCGCATCCTCGCCTGGATGGGGAGCTGTGCCTCATGAGCGGCGGTTGCCGCGCATGGCCCGTGCGTCTTGCAGTTCCTGAGTGGTCTTGGTCATGAACTCCTGAGCAGTGGGCGCTCCTTGCCATGTGTTCTCCTGAGGGAAACGTGGCGCGAAGCACGCCTCCAAGTGGTGCCCGAGCGCCTCCCTCGTGACGTTGGCAAGGTCTGAGGCCCTCCAGGAGAGAGCCCCCGAGCCCTGCCCGAGTAGGGCGCTGGGCGCGCCTTCCTATGCGATGGAGGGAGGCGCCCCTGGAGTGGGTGCTGATCCTGACGAGGTTCCAGTTACGATGCCATCCTCCTGAGATCCTGCACGGCGA
Organism: Triticum aestivum; assembly: GCF_018294505.1. Taxonomy (NCBI): domain Eukaryota; kingdom Viridiplantae; phylum Streptophyta; class Magnoliopsida; order Poales; family Poaceae; genus Triticum; species Triticum aestivum. The sequence continues at coordinate 236,012,920 of NC_057799.1, forward strand.
AGCTGCTTCTTCTTCTTGGGGAGGGCCTCAGGAGGGCCCTCGCCCTTGCTGTCGGGGTCGCCGATTGCTGCAGCTTGAAAGGCACGCTCGAGGTAGCACACCGCATCTCTTTCTTCGCATGGGACCGTGATGATTCCTCCGCTTCCTGGCATCTTGAGGACATTGTAGCCATGGTGTGTCACCGCCATTAACTTGGCCAGGGCTGGATACCCGAGGATGGCGTTGTATGGCAGACGGATGTGCGCAACGTCGAAGTCGATGAGCTCGGTGTGGTAGTTCTTGCGTTCCCCGAAGGTGACAGGGAGGCGGACTTGCCCTATCGGTGTGGTGGAGCCGTCGGTCACTCTTGAGAAAGGCTTGGTAGGCTGAAGCTGGTCATATGGCACTTGGAGGTTGTCGAGCGTGTCGACAAACAGGACGTTGAGCCCTGCGCCGCCGTCGATGAGGGTCTTGGTAACTTGCACGTTGCTGATGACTGGTGAACAAAGCATTGGGAGAGCGCCAGCGGTGGCTGCACACTTGAGCTGATCTGCCGAGTTGAAGGTGATGGCACAGTGGGACCACCTGAGCAGGCGCGTGGCCTCGAGCTTGGGGAGGACTGTGTTCACTTCACGAGCAAACTGTTTGAAGATACGATGCGAGGCTGGGGCCTGAGCTCCGCCCAAGATGCAGGCGATTTCACGTGGCTCCTGGAAGCCCCCAGCCCCCTCATCTTGATGGTGGTCGTCATTCCTTCTTGGTGGTGGCGGCAGCGGGGGAAGACCGGCGTTGCCCTGAGGACGATCCTCACGAGGCTGGTCCGTCCAGGCGCCCTCGTGAGGATGATCCTGCCAGCGGTCCTCATGAGGCATGTCGCGCCACTCCTGGCGCGGGCCACGGTCGTCCCATCGTCCGCCTCCACGTCCTCCTCCTTGGCCGTAGCCCCGGTCGCTACGCTCGGGGCGTCGACCGAAGCGTCCTTCGCAAATGGCTCTGAGTTCTTGACAGTCGCTGGTGTTGTGGGTGTTCAGGTTGTGGAACGCGCAGAACGGTCGCCTGCTCTTGGATGACTCGGGCTGGTCCCTGCCTCGCTTGGTGTCCGGCTCCGCTACGAGCACGACTGCTTCCTTGCGCTTCACGTCCTTGTCCTTGGCCTTCTTCTCCTCTGCGCCCGCAGCTGGCAGCTCGAGGAGGGAGAGGCGCCCCTCCTCAGCTCTTGCGCACTTGGTCGCCAGGTTGAACAGCTCCTGAGATGTGCAAAGCTCCTCATGGGTAGCCAACTCCTCCTTCATCTTGACGTCGCGGCCACCGTCGGAGAACGCGGAGATGATGGCCTCGTCCGTCACCTTAGGGATCTTGAGGCAAGTGTTGTTGAAGCGCTGAATGTACTTCTGGCCGGTCTCTCCTGGTTGTTGCTTGATGTGGTGCAGGTCACCCGCGGCCGGTGGGCGGTCGCGAGTGCCCTGGAAGTTGGCGACGAAGCGGTCGCGCATCTCGCCCCAGGAGGAGATCGAGCCTTGAGGCAGGTTCAGGAGCCATGAACGGGCGCCGTCTTTGAGTGCCATAGGGAACCAGTTCGCCATGACTTTCTCGTCGCCGTTGGCCGCCTCGATGCTTAGCTTGTAGAGCTGCAAGAACTCCGCGGGGTCGAGGGTGCCGTCGTGGCGAGGAGGCAGATCCGGCTTGAACTTACCCGGCCAGGTGACGCTACGCAGCGCGGGGGTGAAGGCGCGGCAGCCGGCCGTGGTTGTCGTGGCCCATCTCGGAGGTGGAGTTTGGTCTTGATGTGGCCCACGTGCCGCCACCGCAGGTAGCACGCGGTCTTGGCGAGGCGGCGCGGGGAGCGCAGGTGCAGCTTCTCGCGGCCGAGGAATTTCTTGGCAGCTTCTCTCTTCGCGCGCGGGCACCAAGCGTGGTGGGTCGCGTCGTGGGGCCGCGCGCCTTGGCGCCAAGGCACCGTCTTGGTGAAGAGGTGGTGGAGGCGCTCCATGAGCCATGTCGCCCGTGGCTGGCGGAGGGTGAGGCAAAGAGTGGGATGGCGCCGGGGAGCCCCCTGCGGCGCGGACGAGCTCGGCGACGCGGTCGAGCCAGTCCTCATAGAGGTCGTCGACCGGGCGGTAGCGCAGGAGCTCATTCGCCATGAGGAGCGCGACCTGCACGTCCATGGGAGCGCGACTTGCGTGGGACGAGGAACCGGCCGGGGTCAGTGATGGAGTGGCGGTGCGGCCGTCCTGCCGCACCAACGGGTGCAGCGAGGACGCTTGCTGCTCGTTCCTCGCCGGGCCGGTGGCAGCGTTGGCGGCAGGCGACGGGGAACGACGAGGTGGCCCGCCGACGGGAGCCGTCTGAGCAACGCGGGCGGTGAGGGCAGCCCGGCGCTCAGCTCGAGCGCGGCGAGCATCCGCCATGGAGACGACGGAGCGACGGAGCGCCGATCGATGGAAGGGAAGCTACGGCACACCCGTACCTGGCGCGCCAAATGTCGGATCACGGGTTCTGGCAAAACCCGTAAGGTTCGAACACTGGGGTGCGCGCGGAGATTTCCTCCCTACCGATCTACGCCCTAGCTCGCCAAGATCTCGCGGACGAACTCGACGAACTTGCAACACAAGGGACACAAGATTTATACTGGTTCGGGCCACCATTGTGGTGTAATCCGCTACTCCAGTGTGGTGCTGGTGGATTGCCTCTTGGGCTGATGATGAACAGTACAATGGGAAGAACAGCCTCCTGAGGTTGGGGTGTTCTTGTGTTCGGTGTGTGGCTAAGGATTGGCTCTCGATCAGGTGAGATCAAGCTTCCTCCTTTGGTGGTGGCTAGTCCTATTTATAGAGGACCTGGTCCTCTTCCCAAATATTGAGCGGGAAGGGAGCCAACAACGGCCAATTTGAAAGGGGACAGCTAGTATAGCTTATCCTGACGAAAGCAGTGTTCGCGTGCGGAAAGCTCTGGTGGTGACGCCGTCTCGGGCTCCACGGTGACCTCCGTCCTGCCATCCTGCTGGTCTTAGTCTCGTTGCACTGATATGGAAACCTTTGCCTGATGCCTCGGTACTCCGCGCCTGCACTGGCCTCCTTAGCACCAAAGAGGAAACAAGGGCGCTGCGCGCACTGGCGCCCGCCTGATCTTGATCGCCATGGCTCACGTCACGAGAGCATCGCGAGGTTTGCCCTGCCTTGATATCTCCGCTCCTCGCGAGGCAGCCTAGTGAGGCCGCTCCTGAGGAGGTCCCGCGTCGTCCACCTCGCGAGGGTCTTGATTGCCTTGTTGATGAAGATTGGCCGTACAGGCCTGCTAGCAAAGCCACGCCGTGGGCCCCAGGCAGGCAAGTCTGGGGACCCCCGTTCCCAGAACGCCGACACAATTCTTTTGTTCAAATTGCTTTGGAGTATTCGGAGGAGGAGGAATCCGCCTTGCAATGCCGAAGACAATCTGCACGCCGGGCACGTCGTCATTGAAGCCTGGTTCGGGGGCTACTGAGGGAGTCCTGGATTAGGGGGTCCCCGAGCATCCGGGCTGTGTGACATGGGCCGGATTAATGGGTCGTGGAGATACGAGATTGAAGGCCTTCCCCCGTGTCCGGATGGGACTCTCGTTTGCGTGGATGGCAAGCCTGGCATTCAGATATGAAACTTCATTTCTCTGTAAACCGACTCTGTACAACCCTAGCCCCCTCCGGTGTCTATATAAACCGGAGGGTTTAGTCTATAGAGATCATCAGAATTCATACAGGCTAGACATCTAGGGTTTAGTCGTTACGAGCTCGAGGTAGATCAACTCTTGTAACCCCTATACTCATCATAATCAATCAAGTAGGAAGTAGGGTATTACCTCTGTTAAGAGGACCCAAACCTGGGTAAACATCGTGTCCCCCGCCTCCTATTACCTTCGATTCATAGATGCACAGTTCGGGACCCACTACCGGAGAACGGCCGGTTTTGACACCGACATAAGCCTCGCGAAGATGCAGTGCCAGAAGAAGGGATAGACGGAACTGCCTGAGGCCTCCGGCCTGGCGGAGCCGACCCTAAGCGTAGTCTCTCCCCCTCATTGCTGTCGCCCGCCGTCACCAGGAGTGCGGCGGCAAGGTTTTTCTCCGAGACCGTGGGCGTGCTCAAGGCGGGCTCGTACCAGGAGGGCGAGCGCGCGGCCTTCGCCTTGTCGGACGCCGTCGGCTGCAAGCTCAGGGAGGAGTCCTGGCGGATCTGGAGTCTCTCGGGGCGAGAAGAAGGGGATCTGGAGCAAGACGAAGGAAGGCAATGAAGTCTCTATAGCGTGCGCCAGCCTTTTGTCAGGCGAGAAAGGTTGCCAAGGCAGCGTGATGAAGCGGAGGCGCCCACGTCCCATCAATCGCCACACGTCAATCAAGGCCGCAGGTGGCTGGGGCCCGCGGCGCTCCGCACTTTCCCTTTGGCTTCGCCTCGAAGCCAAGTTCGAGTGCGCCTTGGGCCCGGGGGCTACTTTCTGCATTCTGGAGCTGTCGGGACCCCGATTCTAAGTCACACCGATCTAGCATGTAACACCTCATATCACTTTGCGGCCTCACACACGGTATTCCCACGGGTGTTGCCTTACCATGGCCCGGGACCGTTTGCGCCTTTTGGCTCACGTATATGATAGTGTCACTAGCATCCATATGACAGAGAACCCGGGCCGACATGACTAGTCATGAACCCAAATAGGCACTAACTTACAGGGGCAGGCATACATGAAACAACATCGAGCATGTCGGTCAGCAGCGTGTGAATCTGGGCTGTAGCAACTAGGCTAACATGACTCCAGGAACCCGAGCTGTAGCAGGCTAGGCAGGACTCCGGATGTCACCGAGTGACATTTCCCCGGAGGGACAGACACAAGAACAAAGTGAATCACATGCCGGCCAGTCTAAGTGTTCCGGAGCAGTAGTGCTAGGCTAGCAGGACTCCGGTAAACCGGGCTGTAGCTGTCACATCCCTAGTTCTGGTATGACCTAGACTAGCTAGTCATGTGTGCATCATGTTTAAATTTCATTTAAATTTGAAATGGGGATTTGTGAAACCCTCAGAAATCATTTCTGGAAATGACCCAGATAAAAATTGCTCCAAAAGGTCCAAGAAAATGTTCATGTTACTCTCTGAAAATATTTGTCAGAGGTAAAAATCAAACCAATATTTTCAGGAGCTCACAAATATTTATTTTGGCCAGTTGGAATTAATCCAGTATTTATTTGCATCGGATATATATGTCCAAAAATTATGCTAGTTGTTGAGGAGCTCTGGAATAATACAATTAGCTCCTACAAAAATTGGCATAAGGAACTAAATTAGTTTAGTATTATTTTTAAGCAGAAACAAATATCAGAAATAGAAAATAGAAACAAAATAGAAAAGAAAGCTTACCTATGCTCACCTGAGGCCTGGCACTGTGCGGCCTAGCTGGCCGTGCCAGTCGTCCTCCAACTCCCGCCAGGAGGCCAGGGGCGTGTGGCCGACGCGCGCGCACCGCCGTGCTGCCACGCCACCTGCCTGCTTGTCCTCCCCCTCGACGCCCTGGCCGTCTCGAACGTTGCCACGCGCCGCCCCGCATCTCTCTTTCTCTCTCTCTCTCTCTCTCGTTCTCCCTCCTCCCCTGGATCCCTCTCTCTCGACCCGCCCGAGCGCACCGGAAAGCGCCGCCACAGCCTCCCTCTCGCCTCGTCGTCGTGCCCACGCGCCCCACCGCTGTGGGCTACGCCTCCTCGTCGAGATGCATGGCACCGGACGCCCTGGAACGCCGCCATCGCCATCGTCTTCCTCGTCGGGCTCTGCCGTCCGCCGCTGTCGATTCACCGTGACCAGGTCTCCCCCGAGCCCGCTCTGCTGCTCCGCATGATCGCCATGAGCATCTCCCCATTTCCCCTCTCTTCTCCCCCTCGTTCCCGCATTGTAGCTGTCGTTTCCACCATGGCTGAAGCCATCGCCGCCGCAGCTCCTCGTCGTCGTGGCCACAGCCGCCGCAGCTCGCAGCCGAGCTCGCCGTTGCACTCAGTGCACTCTGGCGAGTCCTGCGGAACCGCTCGCAGCCTTCCCCGTACCCCGCAACATCAAAACCCCGATGGCCGAACTCTGGCCGCCACACTCATCGTCGCCGCCGTCGTTCTGGGCCACCTCCGGCGAAACCCTTTGCACCGTTGGATGCGGCACTCCGCCAGCTCCCCGTTGCTCCTCTCCCCGTGTCGTTTGGACGCCGGAACAGCGACTCCGGCGAAGAACCGCCGTGGCTCGACGTCGTCGCCGGCCGAACTCCGGCGAGGCCGACGTGGCTGTCATTAGCGCCTAATCCCGCAGCCTAAACCACCCCACCAGCCGCTGACCATGGGCCCCAGGGCCAAGTCAAACCCTGGTCAGTGCGGGTTTGACCCGGGCTTAACCACTGTGTCACTGACGTGTGGCCCCCACACGTCAGGTTTGACCCAGGTTGACTCGCTGACATCATGCCACTGTCATGCTGACGCAATTATTCATTTTCTGGTATTAAAATAAATCAGGAGATTCCAGAAAATGATATAAACTTCAAAAATTCATATAAATTCAACCGTAGCTCAGATTGAAATAATTTATACATGAAAAATTATAAGAAAAATTCAATCTATCCATCTTTACGAGTTTCATGCATGACAAACCAACTTATACCTGCTGTATAACTGAAAACACATAAATGGCCTTTATAAGAGCTTATCTTGGAGTTGCATTTGAATCTTTGGTTCAAATGGACTTCAACCAAATGAAGGCTAGTTGCATTAGCTCAAACAACATCACATCTTCTGTTCATGCATAATATTGTTGCATATGATTGTGTATTGATTGTCGACACCGTTCCTTCTCGATAGGTCCTGCTCCGGAGAGTGCTCCAGAGTACCTGTCTGTGGAGCAGTGCCCCCGTGTTGATCTACCAAGCAAGCAAAACCCCCTTGTTCATTCCGATACAATCCCACTCTCTCGCTCCTGCTCTCATTTATTGCATTAGGACAACAACGATTCAACTGCTACTTTATGCTGTGGTAGTTGAACCCATTCCTCTGCATGACATGTCATTGCCACAGTAAATAGTTGAAACCCACTAGCATGTGTAGGAGTTGATTGAGCCATGTTGTGTTCCTACCATGCCATGCCTGCTATTGCTTAGAGTTGTGTCAGATCTGATTCATTGGGAATGGATTGGAGTGTTATGATATGTTCTGATGCTAAGAGTTAAGTGTGTGAACACGATTTGGTAAAGGTAGCGGTGAGAGGCCATGTAGGAGTACATGGTGGGTTGTCTCACTAGAACCATCCTTAAGCACTGAGTTCTGTGTATGTTGTCCAATGACTAGCTACTAACACGCATTGGAATGCTTAAGTGCCCCTCTCGACTTATTAATCACCTCGATCTCTGACCAGGAGTTGCAACTAGTTTCTGGTGTTTGTAGGTAGTGCTATTTTTCTACCGAGTGGCACCCGACAGGGTGGACTTGGGACAGACTAGGCACCGTGGCCTGGTGTACCGAGTGGCACCCGGATGGTGGGCTTGGGAACCCTGTACACATCGTTTGGGGCCGTGAGCGAAACCCCGACAGGATCTCCTTGCGGATAGAACCCAAATAGGCGATAAACCTGGACTAGAGTCTTGTGTGGTTAGTCAGGTCGTGGCCGACACGCTCGCCAGGCTTCCGCTTGATGGTTTCCGAGATACATGACGTGTACATGGTGATAAGTGGTGAGAGCGTGTGTGAAGAAGTACACCCCTGCAGGGTTATCATGATCTATTCGAATAGCCGTGTCCTCGGTTATGGACTTCTTGGATGCTTACGTGGTACATAGACAACTTGAAGTGGATACTCTAAAATGCTCAAGATAATAGTGAGTGCTATGGATGGCTTCTTCTAGTAAGACGGGAATGAATCCATAGTGGTGTATTCAGGTGGTGATTAGTGGACTCGTGTGCACTTTATTACCTCAAAGAAGTTACTCGTAGTCGTAGAATAGGTTAGCCACTAAGTCAAAGTTGGCTTGCTGGAACTGAACCCCACATTGCCTCCTTGATACTAATGCATGTATGATAGGATCTGATGTAAGTCTTGCTGAGTACCTTTGTACTCACGTTGCTTAATTTATGTTTTTGCAGATGAGACTTCTGTCTCAGTAGTAGTTCTGCATGGACTTCGACGACTAGATTCTTACCTCAGATACGGTCTTGTACCCTTGGGAGGGTCTTGTAGATAGTCAGGCTTCTCAGCCCTTTTCTTTTGTAGTTGTCTATACTCAGACATGTAATGCTTCCGTTGCTTGTATGCTCTGAATGATGGGTCATGTGACCCTTGTTTGTATTTAATGCTATGTGGCTCTTCTGGGCCTTTATCTATATGAGTTTGCCTTATGTTGTGATGCCATGTTGTACAACACATACTTGCATGTTATGCGTACGTGTAACGTGTATTGCTATGTGTGGGATCCGACAACCTAGTTGTCTATCCTTGGTAGCATCTCTTATGGGGAAATGTAGTCTAGTGCTTCCACCGAGCCATGGTAGTCCGCTACAGCCCGGTTTACCGGAGTCCTGCTAGCCCAACACTACTGCTCCGGAACTTAGACTGGCCGACATGTGATTCACTTCGTTCCTGTGTCTGTCCCTTTGGGGAAATGTCATGCGGTGACATCCGGAGTCCTGCCTAGCCTCCTACAGCCCGGGTTCCCGGAGTCTTGTTAGCCCAGCTGCTACAACCCGGATTCACACGCTGCTGACCGACATGCTCGATGTTGTTTCATGTATGCCTGTTCCCGTAAGTTAGTGCCACTTTGGGTTCACGACTAGTCATGTCAGCCTGGGTTCTCTGTCATATGGATGCTAGCGACACTATCATATATGTGAGCCAAAAGGCGCAAACGGTCCCGGGCCTTGGTAAGGCGACACCCGTGGGAATACCGTGCGTGAGGCCTCAAACTGATATGAGGTGTTACATGCTTGATCGGTGTGACTTAGAATCGGGGTCCCGGCAGCTTTGGTATCAGAGCCTGACTGCCTGTAGGATTACCAAGCCAAACTGGTCGAAGTTGAGTCTAGAAATTCTTTAGTTATATAGGGGAATTGATTGTGGAAGGGAACGTAAAGCTCTTTTTACTCCTTATACCTCATGCCCTTCTGATCTGAGTCATCCTATCTTTCCTACGGGGTTAAGGAACTAGGCTTCCTCTTCTGTCTATCAGGATCACGTGTTACTACTCCGTAGTCTCTTAGGATTGGTTGATCAGAGTCATATCCCAGTTTGAGTACCTCCGGTGTAGCCTGTTTAGTAATATCTCAGAACCTTGAGTGATGATGTTGAGTATGGTGCTACCCCGTATTTTGCAGAATGTCTCATGTTGAGCATTTTACTGCTGTTATGCTGCCGGAATTGTCCTAGGAGTTTGAGAGATACTAAATTCCCTTGTGCTACATTCTCCATCCTAGAGTTGATGCTGATCCCGTCCTTGGTTTCATTTCTCAGGATGTCGTCAGCTAACCGAAGTTCTGTTGCTCATAGTCGGAACCACGGAGATGGTAGGGATGCGGATCCTCCCGACCAATCTTCGTTGGCAGAGTTCATGTTATAGATGGAGTGGAACAAGCATGAGTCTAACCGCTTGTTAGCATGTATCGAGGAGAACACCGCACCCCAGTGCAAAGAGTCAGCGACCATCTATGATTTCATTGGTCTGAAACCACCTACCTTCCATCATTCCATTGAGCCACTCGATGCAGATGTCTGGCTCCGTAGTATCACTCACAAGCTGCGTTCTGCGAATGTGGCTGAAGGAGACAAGATCACCTATGCTACATATCACCTAGAAGGTCCTGCTAGTCTTTGGTGGCAGAACTATGAGGCTATGCTTCCAGCTGGCCAAATACCTACCTGGAGAGATTTCACTGAGACTTTTCGCGAGCATCACATTCCTCTGGCTCTCATTGACCGCAAGAGAGAAGAGTTATGTACTTTCACCCAGAGTAAGATGGCTGTTGATGCTTACACTAGAGAATTTGAGAACCTCGCCCGCTATGCTACGGAAGAAGTGTCCACGGACGCCAAGAAGCAGGCTAGGTTCCGGAAGGGTCTCAACCCCAAGTTGCGTCATGATCTCCACTTGCACCATTCCAATACATTCTAGGCTCTTGTGAACAAGGCTATTTATGCAGAGACAGCTCAGCTTACTTACGAGGAGTTTCATAAGCACACCCGTGATTTGGTTTCTTCCTCCGGTTCTAGTTCTCAGAAGCGCCGGATTTGGCTGCCGAACTCCGCTCTTCCACCTGAATATGCACCGAGGCCACCTTATGTGGCGCCTCACCCAGTTCAGTTACATGCTCCACCCAGGGCTATTGGTAGACCGCTTGTCGATGCGGGTCCACATCCTATTTCAGGGACTTGCTTCACATGCGGAGAGCCGGGACACTATGCACGTGACTGCTCTTAGGCCAGTTATGCTCCACCCCCGCCTGAGAAGTCTGTTGGGCGTGGTAAGCCATCACGCAAGATGATTAGTGTCAAGTCAGCTCCCACTGAACGTGGACATGTGCATCACGTCTCAGCTAAAGATGCTCATGATGATCTGGATGTTGTTCTTGGTACACCCCTTGTCAATTGCCATCCAGCTTCGGTTCTTTTCGATACCGGAGCATCTCACTCCTTCATCTCTGAAGGCTATGCTCGTTTGCACGACATGTCATTTTGTGATATGCCAACTCCACTTGAAATCCAAACTCCAGGGTCTAGATGGCAATCGACCAGAATAAGCCATGGTAATGAAATCCTTGTCGACAGACTTGTATTCCTTGCGTCACTTATAGCCCTCAAGTCTACAGATATTAACATCATCTTGGGTATGGACTGGATGAAAGCTCATTCTGCCAAGATTGATTATTACACCAGGTCTGTTCATATTACACATCCATCTAGCTAGATAGTCACTGTCTCCACTAGAGTTGCAAAGCCTCAACTCTATTCTCTTAATGCCAGCCCTCTTCCAGACCTTGAAGATATCCCGTTAGTCCGTGACTTTCCGGATGTCTTCCCAGAGGAACTGCCTGGCATTCCACCTGACAGAGATGTAGAGTTTGTCATAGATCTTATCCCAGGAACCACTCCAATCTCTAGGAGACCTTACAAGATGGCACCCTTAGAGCTAGCTGAGCTTAAGAAACAACTTGATGAGTCCTTGCAAAAGGGTTTCATCCATCCTAGTTCTTCTCCCTGGGCTCGCCCCGTCCTCTTCGTCAAGAAGAAGGATGGTACGGACCGGATGGTTGTAGATTATCGGCCCGTTAATTTGGTCACGATAAAGAACAAGTATCCGCTCCCCAGGATCAACAACCTGTATGATCAGCTCGCTGGATCCTCAGTCTTTTCCAAGATGGATTTGAGGTTAGGCTACCACCAAATCAAGATCAGAAATGGAGACATTCCTAAGACGGCTTTTCTGACTCCTTATGGCCAGTACGAGTACACCGTCATGTCCTTTGGTCTAACCAACGCTCCAGCTACATTCTCACGCTTGATGAACTCGATCTTCATGGAGTACTTAGATAAGTTCATCATGGTTTACCTCGATGATATCCTTATTTACTCGAAGAACGAGGAAGAGCATGCCGAACATCTTAGACTTGTGTTAGAGAAACTCAGAGAGCACCGCCTTTATGCCAAGTTCTCCAAGTGCGAATTTTGGTTGCCAGAAGTGACCTACCTGGGCCACGTGATATCTGGTAAGGGCATTGCTGTCAATCCCGAAAGAGTTCAGGCTGTTCTTGATTGGACTCCACCTGAAACCGTTAAGCAAGTTAGAAGTTTCCTTGGTCTAGCCAGTTATTGTCGCCGCTTCGTTGAAAACTTCTCCAAAGTGGCCAAACCTCTCACGGAACTTCTCAAGAAAGATAAAAAGTTTGAGTGGTCCCCACAGTGTGAGTACAATTTTCAGGAACTGAAAAGACGCCTGACTTCTGCTCCCATACTTGTGCCACCGGATTTCACTAAGGACTTTGTTATCTATTGTGATGCCTCACTACAGGGACTAGGTTGCATTCTTATGCAAGATCGTCATGTGATTGCCTATGCATCTCGACAGTTGCATCCACATGAGGATAATTATCCTACACATGATCTAGAGCTTGCAGCCGTAGTCTATGCACTTAAGACATGGCGACATTACCTTCTTGGTAAGCGTTGCGAGATTTACACCGATCACCAGAGTCTCAAGTATATCTTCACCCAACCAGATTTGAAACTTAGGCAAAGACGTTGGTTGGAGTTGATCTCAGATTACGAATTAGGGATTACCTACACCCCAGGCAAGGGCAATGTCATGGCTGATGCGCTAAGTCGTAAGTTCTATTGCAACAATCTTATGTTGCAGCAGGGCCAACCACTTATCCATGAGGAATTCTGTAAGCTTAATCTTCACACTGCTCCTCAGCGATTCCTTTCTACCTTGGTGGTGAAACCTACCCTTGAGGATCAGATCATTTCTGACCAGAAGTTTGATAGGGGTGTTATCCGCATCAAGAGAAACATTAAGAAGGGAGTTGGTGGATGTTTCTCTATGGATGATCGAGGTGTTGTTTTCTTTGAGAATCGCTTGGTGGTTCCCAAGAATCAACGTCTACGACAACTGGTCCTTAAGGAGGCTCATGAATCTCCTCTCACGATTCATCCCGGTAGTACTAAGATGTATCAGGACCTATGCCAGAGGTTCTGGTGGACTAGGATGAAGAGAGAAATCGCTGACTTCATTGCTAACTGTGACGTTTGTCGTCGCGTTAAGGCAGAACATCAGAGGCCTGCTGGCACCCTTCAGCCTTTAGCTATTCCTCAGTGGAAATGGGATAAAGTTGGTATGGACTTCGTCACCGGCTTTCCGAGGACCAAGAGAGGGAATAATGCTATCTTCGTAGTCATTGATCGTCTTTCCAAAGTGGCTCACTTCCTACCTGTTCGAGAGAATATCACCGCTAGTCAGCTCGCTGACTTATATATTTCTCGAATAGTTTCACTTCATGGTGTTCCACTAGAGATCAATTCAGACCGTGGTAGTCTTTTCACTTCTCATTTCTGGGAGAGTTTCCAAACTGCCATGGGCACCCGTCTTTCTTTCAGTACTGCTTTCCACCCTCAGTCGAGTGGTCAGGTGGAAAGGGTCAACCAAATTCTCGAAGACATGCTCAGAGCTTGCGTTGTCTCATTCGGTATGGATTGGGAGAAGTGTCTTCCTTTCGCCGAGTTTGCTTATAACAATAGCTATCAATCCAGTCTCAAGAAAGCTCCTTTTGAGAATCTGTATGGATGAAGATGTCGAACACCTTTGAACTTGTCAGAAACCGGGGAAAGACAATTCTTTATACAGGATATGATTCAGGAAGCAGAAGAGCAAGTTCGCATTATTCGTGAGAATTTGAAAACAGCCCAATCTCGTCAAAAGAGTCAGTATGACCGTCGTCATAAGGAAGTGGCTTATGAAGGTTGCGACAAGGCTTACCTTCGGGTTACCCCTTTGAAGGGTACCCATCGTTTCGGTATCAAGGGCAAGTTGGCTCCTCGTTACATTGGTCCATTTCGCATTCTCGCTAAATGAGGAGAGGTTGCCTACCAGTTGGAACTAACCCCACATCTTTCTCGAGTTCATGATGTCTTCCATGTCTCTCAACTCAGGCGCTGCTTCTCGGATCCCATCCATGGAGTGGACGACGAAACGCTTGATCTCCAAGATAGCCTCACTTATCGAGAGTACCCTGTTCGCATTCTTGACCAAGCAGAGCGTGTTACCCGACGTCAGAACATCAAGTTTCTCAAGGTTCAGTGGTCTCATCATTCCGAGAGAGAAGCTACTTGGGAGCGAGAAGATCGTCTTCGACGGAGTACCCCACCTGCTTTCCATCGACCCCTGAATCTCGGGACGAGATTCTTTCAAGTAGGGGCGAGTTGTCACATCCCTAGTTCTGGTATGACCTAGACTAGCTAGTCATGTGTGCATCTTGTTTAAATTTAATTTAAATTTGAAATGGGGATTTGTGAAACCCTCAGAAATCATTTATAGAAATGACCCAGATAAAAATTGCTCCAAAAGGTCCAAGAAAATGTTCATGTTACTCTGTGAAAATATTGGCCAGAGGTAAAAATCAAACCAATATTTTCAGGAGCTCACAAATATTTATTTTGGCCATTTGGAATTAATCCAGTATTTATTTTCATTGGATATATATATATGTTATATATATAATATATGTCCAAAAATTATGCTAGTTGTTGAGGAGCTCTGGAATAATACCATTAGCTCCTACAAAAATTGGCATAAGGAAATAAATTAGTTTAGTATTATTTTTAAGCAAAAACAAATGTCAGAAATAGAAAACAGAAACAAAATAGAAAAGAAAGCTTACATGTGCTCACCTGAGGCCTGGCACTGTGCGGCCCAGCTGGCCGGCCCAGCCAGCTGGCCGTGCCAGTCGTCCTCCACCTCCTGCCAGGAGGCCAGGGGCGTGTGGCCGACGCGCGCGCACCACCGTGCCGCCACACCACCTGCCTGCCCGTCCTCCCCCTCGACGCCCTGGCCGTCCCGAACGTCGCCACGCGCCGCCCCGCATCTCTCTCTCTCGTTCTCCCTCCTCCCCTGGATGCCTCTCTCTCGGCCCGCCCGAACGCACCGGAAAGCGTCGACGCTGCCACAGCCTCCCTCTCGCCTCGTCGTCGTGCCCACGCGCCCCGCCGCTGTGTGCTACGCCTCCTCGTCGAGACGCACGGTGCCGGACGCCCTTGAACGCCGCCATCGCCATCGTCTTCCTCCTCGGGCTCCGCCGTCCGCTGCCATCGATTCGCCGTCACCATGTCTCCCCCGAGCCCGCTATGCTGCTCCGCATGATCGCTGTGAGCATCTCCCCATTTCCCCTCTCTTCTCCCCCTCTTTCCCGCATCGTAGCCTTCGTTTCCACCATGGCCAAGCCATCGCCGCCGCAGCTCCTCGTCGTCGTGTCCACAGCTGCCGCAGCTCGCAGCCGAGCTCGTCGTTGCACTCAGTGCACTCTGGCGAGTCGAGCGGAACCGCTCGCAGGCTTCCCCGTGCCCTGCAACATCAAAACCCCAATGGCCAAACTCCCGCCGCACTCGTCGTCGCCGCCGTCGTTCTGGGCCACCTCCGGCGAAACCCTTTGCACCATTGGATACGGCACTCCGCCAGCTCCCCGTAGCTCCTCTCCACGTGTCGTTTGGACGCCGGAACAGCGAATCCGGCGAAGAACCGCCGCGGCTCGAGGTCGTCGCCGGCCGAACTCCGGCGAGGCCAACGTGGCTGTCATTAGCGCCTAATCCCGCAGCCTAAACTACACCACCAACCGCTGACCGTGGGAATGGACTGGAGTGTTATGATATGTTCTGATGCTGAGGAACACTCCAATCCATTCCCAATGAATCAGACCTGACACAACTCCAAGCAATAGCAGGCATGGCATGGTAGGAACACAACATGGCTCAATCAACTCCTACACATGCTAGTGGGTTTCAACTATTTACTGTGGCAATGACAGGTCATGCAGAGGAAAGGGTTCAACTACCGCAGCATAAAGTAGCAGTTGAATCATTGTTGTCCTAATGCAATAAATGAGAGCAGGAGCAAGAGAGTGGGATTGTATCGGAATGAACAAGGGGGTTTTGCTTGCCTGGTAGATCAACAGGGGGCACTGCTCCACAGACAGGTACTCTGGAACGGTCTCCGGAGCAGGACCTATCGAGAAGGACGGTGTCGGCAATCAATACACAATCATATGCAACAATAATGATGCATGAACATGGCATGTAGATGTGATGTTGTTTGAGCTAATGCTACCAGCAACAAGTTCAATGGGGCTCATTTGAATCAAAGATTCAAATGCAACTCCAAACTTAAGCATTTTAAATGCCCTTTATGTGTTTTCACCTATATAGCAGGTTTAGGTTAGTTTTTCATGCATGAAACTGACACAGATCGATAGATTGAATTTTTCTGATAATTTTTCACATATAAATTATTTCAATCTGAGCTACGGTTGAATTTCTATGAACTTTTGAAGTTTTGAACATTTTCTGGAATTTCCTGTTTATTTTAAATCCAGAAAGTCAAATACTGCGTCAGCACTGCGTCATGCCTGCGTCAGCAGGTCAACTGCGCTGACTGGTCAAACCTGACGCGTGTGGACCACACATCAGTGACACAGGTTTTAAACATTGCGGTTATCTCTAATGTAATTAAAAGATTCGGGCACTGGAGCCCACTGTCAGTGTCAGTAGGTGGGGATTAGTGCCTACTTAAAATGCCACGTCAGCCCGCCGGAGTTCTGGCCAGCGGCGACCAATAGCGCGGCGGCGACTCACCGGACTTGCGCTACGAGCGGCGTCTGGATGCGCGAAGACCACCGGGGCGTAGCAGGTGGGAGGCCGTGGGGTGATCGGAGCTCGCCGGAGCGGAGCTCGCGGCGGTGGCCGGAGCTCGGCTCGAGCGGCAGGAGGAGCTAGAGGCGCAGAAGGGAAGGGGAGCAGGGAGGACGACGGCGGGGCTCACAGCGGATCGGCGGGAGTGCTCAGCGGCCTCGCGGAAGGACGAATGGCGACGGGGCGGCGAAGGCGATCTCCGGCGGCCGGAGGTGAAGACGACGGCGATGGCGGCTCTCCAGGGCTTCCTGCGTTGCGTGGCTCGACGGAGAGGTAGGAGACGTGGCGGAGCTCGTGGACTCGACGGAGGGGCGAGGGGATGGCGGGGAGCACGTCGGCGGTTAGCTGCGGCGACGGCAACGCTTCGGCGCGGTGAGAGAGAGATCGAGGGAGGGAAGGGGAGGCCATGGGGAAGTGAGAGCGGTCCGGGGGTTCGCGTGGCGTCGTTCGCGATGGCCAGGGCATCGAGGGAGAGGCCAGGCAGGCAGCTCGCGTGGCGTGCGGAGCGTGCGCACGCGCCGAACACACGCCTGTCCTACTGGCACGATGTGGGGGACGGTGTGGTGCCGGTGGGCTGGGCCGGCTGCTGGGCCAAGCTAGGCTGCACAGTGCCGGGCTGCACAGGTAGGTTGCCCAGGTAAGGGTTTCTTCCACTTTTGTTTTCTTTTCTATTTTCTGACATTTGTTTTGACTTAATTATATTACTAAATCATTTTATTTTCTTATGCCAATTTTTGTAGGAGCTAGTGGTATTATTCCAGAGCTCTTCATCAACTAGCATAATTTTTGGACAATATTATATATATAACAATATATATCCAAAGCAAATAATTACTGCATTAATTCCAAATGGCCAAAAAAGATATTTATGAGCTCCTAAAAATATTGGTTTGAAATTTACCTCTGCCCAGTATTTTCAGAGAGAGACATGAACATTTTCTTGGACCCTTTTGGAGCAATTTTTATCTGGGTCATTTCCAGAAATGATTTCTGAGGGTTTCACAAATCCCCATTTCAAATTTAAATGAAATTTAAACATGATGCAAACATGTAGGCTAGCCTAGGTTATACCAGAACTAGGGATGTGACAACTCGCCCCCACTTGAAAGAATCTCGTCCCGAGATTCAGGGGTCGATGGAAAGAAGGTGGGGTACTCCAGTCGAAGACGATCTTCTCGCTCCCAAGTGGCTTCTCTCTCGGAATGATGAGACCACTGAACCTTGAGAAACATGATGTAATTGTTGGGGAACGTAGCAGAAATTTAAAATTTTCTACGTATCACCAAGATCAATCTATGGATTCATCTAGCAACGAGAGAGAGGGGAGTGCATCTACATACCCTTGTAGATCGCGTGCGGAAGCGTTCAAGAGAACGGGGTTGATGGAGTCGTACTCGTCGTGATCCAAATCACCGATGATCCTAGCGCCGAACGGACGGCACCTCCGCGTTCAACACACGTACGTTGCGGGGACGTCTCCTCCTTCTTAATCCAGCTAGGGGGGAGGAGAAGTTGATGGAGATCCAGCAGCACGACGGCGTGGTGGTGGAAGTAGCGGGATCCCGGCAGGGCTTCGCCAAGCGCAAGCGGGGAGGAAGAGGTGTCACGGGAGGGAGGGAGGCGCCAGGGCTTGGGGTGCTTCTCCCATGCGCCTCCCCACTATATATAGGGGTGGAGGGGGCTGGTTTCTTGCCCTCCAAGTCCATTGGGGCGTTGGCAAAGGTGGGGGAAGGAAATTCCATCATTTCCCTTCCCCACCAATTGTTATCCCCCTTTTTAGGGATCTTGATCTTATCCCTTCGGGATATGATCTTATTCCTTCTAAGGTGGGATCTTGGTGCGCCTTGACCAGGGGTGTGGGGCCTTGCCCCCACTACCCACATTCATGTGGGTCCTCCCATGCAGGTGGGCCCCACTTCGGAACCTTCTAGAACCATCCTGGTACAATACCGAAAAATCCCGAACATTTTCCGGTGGCCAAAATAGGACTTCCCATATATAAATATTTCCCTCCGGACCATTCCGGAACTCCTCGTGATGTCCGGGATCTCATCCGGGACTCCGAACAACTTTCGGTTAACCGCATACTAATATCTCTAAAACTCTAGCGTCACCGAACCTTAAGTGTGTAGACCCTACGGGTTCGGGAGACATGCAGACATGACCGAGACGACTCTCCGGTCAATAACAAACAGCGGGATCTGGATACCCATGTTGGCTCCCACATGTTCCACGATGATCTCATCGGATGAACCACGATGTCGAGGATTCAATCAATCCCGTATACAATTCCCTTTGTCAATCGGTACGTTACTTGCCCGAGATTCGATCGTCGGTATCCCAATACCTTGTTCAGTCTCGTTACCGGCAAGTCACTTTACTCGTACCGTAACGCATGATCCCGTGGCTAACTCCTTTGTCACATTGAGCTCATTATAATGATGCATTACCGAGTGGGCCCAGAGATACCTCTCCGTCATACGGAGTGACAAATCCCAGTCTCGATTCGTGCCAACCCAACAGACACTTTCGGAGATACCTGTAGTGCACCTTTGTAGACACCCAGTTACGTTGTGACGTTTGGTACACCCAAAGCATTCCTACGGTATCCGGGAGTTGCACAATCTCATGGTCTAAGGAAATGATACTTGACATTAGAAAAGCTCTAGCAAACGAACTACACGATCTTGTCCTATGCTTAGGATTGGGTCTTGTCCATCACATCATTCTCCTAATGATGTGATCCCGTTATCAATGACATCCAATGTCCATGGTCAGGAAACCATAACCATCTATTGATCAACGAGCTAGTCAACTAGAGGCTTACTAGGGACATGTTGTGGTCTATGTATTCACACATGTATTACGGTTTCCAGTTAATACAATTATAGCATGAACAACAGACAATTATCATGAACAAGGAAATACAATAATAACCATTTTATTATTGCCTCTAGGGCATATTTCCAACAGTCTCCCACTTGCACTAGAGTCAATAATCTAGTTCACATCACCATGTGATTAACACTCAAAGTTCACATCGCCATGTAACTAATACCCAAGAGTTTACTAGAGTCAATAATCTAGTTCACATCACCATGTGATTAACACTCAATGAGTTCTAGGGTTTGATCATGTTATGCTTACGAGAGAGGTTTTAGTCAACGGATCTGCAACATTCAGATCCGTGTGTGCTTTACAAATCTCTATGTCATCTTGTAGATGCAGCTACCACGTGCTACTTGGAGCTATTCCAAATAACTGCTCTACTATACGAATCCGGTTCACTACTCAGAGTCATCCGGATTAGTGTCAAAGTTTGCATCGACGTAACCCTTTACGACGAACCCCCTTTCCACCTCCATAATCGAGAAAATTCCTTAGTCCACTAGATACTAAGGATAAGTTCGACCGCTGTCATGTGATCCCTTCCTGGATCACTATTGTACCCCTTGACTAACTCATGGCAAGGCACACTTTAGGTGCGGTACACAGCATAGCATATTGTAGAGCCTACGTCTAAAGCATAGGGGACGACCTTCGTGTTGGGGAACGTAGTAATTTAAAAAAAATCCTACGCACACGCAAGATCATGGTGATGCATAGCAACGAGAGGGGAGAGTGTTGTCCACGTACCCTCGTAGACCGACAGCGGAAGCGTTATCACAACGCGGTTGATGTAGTCGTACGTCTTCACGATCCGACCGATCAAGTACCGAACGTACGGCACCTCCGAGTTCTACACACGTTCAGCTCGATGACGTCCCTTGAACTCCGATCCAGCCGAGTGTTGAGGGAGAGTTTCGTCAGCACGACGGCGTGGTGACGATGATGATGTTCCACCGACGCAGGGCTTCGCCTAAGCTCCGCGACGGTATTATCGAGGTGTAATCTGGTGGAGGGGGGCACCGCACACGGCTAAAATATCGTATATCAAGTGTATCCATGGGGTGCCCCTACCCCCGTATATAAAGGAGCAAGGGAGGAGGAGGCCGGCCGTAGGAGGGGGCGCACCAAGTGTGGAGTCCTACTAGGACTCCCTAGTCCTAGTAGGATTCCACCTCCCATATGGAATAGGAAAAGAGGAAGGGAAAAAGAGAAGGAAGGAAGGGGGCACCCCCCTTCCCTAGTCCAATTCGGACCAGACCAAGGGGAGGGGTGCGGCCACCCTTGAGGCCCTTTTCCTTCTTTCCCGTATGGCCCAATAAGGCCCAATACGTATTCCCGTAACTCTCTGGTACTCCGAAAAATACCCGAATCACTCGGAACCTTTCCGAAGTCCGAATATAGTTGTCCAATATATCGATCTTTATGTCTCGACCATTTCGAGACTCCTCGTCATGTCCCCGATCTCATTCGGGACTCCGAACTCCTTCGGTACATCAACATACATAAACTCATAATAAAACTATCATCGTAACTTTAAGCGCGCGGACCCTACGGGTTCGAGAACTATGTAGACATGACCGAGACATGTCTCCGGTCAATAACCAATAGCGGGACCTGGATGCCCATATTGGCTCCCACATATTCTACGAAGATCTTTATTGGTCAGACCGCATAACAACATACGTTGTTCCCTTTGTCATCGGTATGTTACTTGCCCGAGATTCGATCGTCGGTATCTCGATACCTAGTTCAATCTCGTTACCGGCAAGTCTCTTTACTCGTTCCGTAATACATCATCCCGTAACTAACTCATTAGTCACAATGCTTGCAAGGCTTATAGTGATGTGCATTACCGAGTGGGCCCAGAGATACCTCTCCGACAATTGGAGTGACAAATCCTAATCTCGAAATACGCCAACCCAACAAGTACCTTTGAAGACACCTGTAGAGCACCTTTATAATCACCCATTTACGTTGTGACGTTTGGTAGCACACAAAGTGTTCCTCCGGTAAACAGGAGTTGCATAATCTCATAGTCATAGGAACATGTATAAGTCATGAAGAAAGCAATAGCAACATACTAAACGATCGAGTGCTAAGCTAACGGAATGGGTCAAGTCAATCACGTCATTCTCCTAATGAGGTGATCTCGTTAATCAAATGACAACTTATGTCTATGGCTAGGAAACATAACCATCTTTGATTAACGAGCTAGTCAAGTAGAGGCATACTAGTGACACTCTGTTTGTCTATATATTCACACATGTATTATGTTTCCGGTTAATACAATTCTAGCATGAATAATAAACATTTATCATGATACAAGGAAATAAATAATACTTTATTATTGCCTCTAGGGCATATTTCCTTGAGTCTCCCACTTGCACTAGAGTCAATAATCTAGATTACACAGTAATGACTCTTACACCCATGGAGCCTTGGTGCTGATCATGTTTTGCTCGTGGAAGAGGCTTAGTCAACGGGTCTGCAACATTCAGATCCGTATGTATCTTGCAAATTTCTATGTCTCCCACCAGGACTAAATCCCGGATGGAATTGAAGCATCTTTTGATGTGCTTGGTTCTCTTGTGAAATCTGGATTCCTTTGCCAAGGCAATTGCACCAGTATTGTCACAAAAGATTTTCATAGGACCCGATGCACTAGGTATGACACCTAGATCGGATATGAACTCCTTCATCCAGACTCCTTCATTTGCTGCTTCCGAAGCAGCTATGTACTCCGCTTCACATGTAGATCCCGCCACGATGCTTTGTTTAGAACTGCACCAACTGACAGCTCCACCGTTCAATGTAAATACGTATCCGGTTTGCGATTTAGAATCGTCCGGATCAGTGTCAAAGCTTGCATCAACGTAACCATTTACGATGAGCTCTTTGTCACCTCCATGTACGAGAAACATATCCTTAGTCCTTTTCAGGTATTTCAGGATGTTCTTGACCGCTGTCCAGTGATCCACTCCTGGATTACTTTGGTACCTTCCTGCTAGACTTATAGCAAGGCATACATCAGGTCTGGTACACAGCATTGCATACATGATAGAGCCTATGGCTGAAGCATAGGGGACATCTTTCATCTTCTCTCTATCTTCTGCAGTGGTCGGGCATTGAGTCTTACTCAACTTCACACCTTGCAACATAGGCAAGAATCCTTTCTTTGCTTGATCCATTTTGAACTTCTTCAAAACTTTGTCAAGGTATGTGCTATGTGAAAGTCCAATTAAGCATCTTGATCTATCTCTATAGATCTTGATGCCCAATATATAGGCAGCTTCACCGAGGTCTTTCATTGAAAAACTCTTATTCAAGTATCCCTTTATGCTATCCAGAAATTCTATATCATTTCCAGTCAGTAATATGTCATCCACATATAATATCAGAAATGCTACAGAGCTCCCACTCACTTTCTTGTAAATACAGGCTTCTCCAAAAGTCTGTATAAAACCAAATGCTTTGATCACACTATCAAAGCGTTTATTCCAACTCCGAGAGGCTTGCACCAGTCCATAAATGGATCGCTGGAGCTTGCACACTTTGTTAGCTCCCTTTGGATCGACAAAACCTTCTGGTTGCATCATATACAACTCTTCTTCCAGAAATCCATTCAGGAATGCAGTTTTGACATCCATTTGCCAAATTTCATAATCATAAAATGCGGCAATTGCTAACATAATTCGGACAGACTTAAGCATCGCTACGGGTGAGAAGGTCTCATCGTAGTCAATCCCTTGAACTTGTTGAAAACCTTTCGCAACAAGTCGAGCTTTATAGACAGTAACATTACCATCAGCGTTAGTCTTTTTCTTGAAGATCCATTTATTTTCAATGGCTTGCCGATCATTGGGCAAGTCAACCAAAGTCCATACTTTGTTCTCATACATGGATCCCATCTCAGATTTCATCGCCTCAAGCCATTTTGCGGAACCTGGGCTCACCATCGCTTCTTCATAGTTCGTAGGTTCGCCATGGTCTAGTAACATGACCTCCAGAACAGGATTACCGTACCACTCTGGTGCGGATCTTGATCTGGTTGATCTACGAGGTTCAGTAATAACTTGATCTGAAGTTTCATGATCATCATCATTAACTTCCTCACTAATTGGTGTAGGTGTCTCAGAAACTGGTTTCTGTGATGAACTACTTTCCAATAAGGGAGCAGGAATAGTTACCTCATCAAGTTCTACTTTCCTCCCACTCACTTCTTTCGAGAGAAACTCCTTCTCTAGAAAATTTCTGAATTTAGCAACAAAAGTTTTGCCTTCGGATCTGTGATAGAAGGTATACCCAACAGTCTCCTTTGGGTGTCCTATGAAGACACATTTCTCCGATTTGGGTTCGAGCTTATCAGGTTGAAGTTTCTTCACATAAGCATCGCAGCCCCAAACTTTAAGAAACGACAACTTTGGTTTCTTGCCAAACCACAGTTCATAAGGCGTCGTCTCAACGGATTTTGATGGTGCCCTATTTAACGTGAATGCAGCCATCTCTAAAGCATAACCCCAAAACGATAGTGGTAAATCAGTAAGAGACATCATAGATCGCACCATATCTAGTAAAGTGCGATTACGACGTTCGGACACACCATTACGCTATGGTGTTCCGGGTGGCGTGAGTTGCAAAACTATTCCGCATTGTTTCAAATGTAGACCAAACTCGTAACTCAAATATTCTCCTCCACGATCTGATCGTAGAAACTTTATTTTCTTGTTACGATGATTTTCAACTTCACTCTGAAATTCTTTGAAGTTTTCAAATGTTTAAGACTTATGTTTCGTTAAGTAGATATACCCATATCTGCTTAAATCATCTGTGAAGGTGAGAAAATAACGATATCCGCCACGAGCCTCAACATTCATCGGACCACATACATCTGTATGTATGATTTCCAACAAATCTGTTGCTCTCTCCATAGTTCCGGATAACGGTGTTTTAGTCATCTTGCCCATGAGGCACGGTTCGTGAGTACCAAGTGATTCATAATCAAGTGGTTCCAAAAGTCCATCAGTATGGAGTTTCTTCATGCGCTTTACACTGATATGACCCAAACGGCAGTGCCACAAATAAGTTGCACTGTCATTATTAACTCTGCATCTTTTGGCTTCAACATTATGAATATGTGTATCACTACTATCGAGATTCATTAAAAATAGACCACTCTTCAAGGGTGCATGACCATAAAAGATATTATTCATATAAATAGAACAACCATTATTCTCTGATTTGAATGAATAACCGTCTCGCATTAAACAAGATCCAGATATAATGTTCATGCTCAACGCTGTCACCAAATAACAATTATTTAGGTCTAATATTAATCCCGAAGGTAGATGTAGAGGTAGCGTGCCGACGGCGATCACATCGACTTTGGAACCATTTCCCACGCGCATCGTCACCTCGTCCTTAGCCAATCTTCGCTCAATCCGTAGCCCCTGTTTCGAGTTGCAAATATTAGCAACAGAACCAGTATCAAATACCCAGGTGCTACTACAAGCATTGGTAAGGTACACATCAATAACATGTATATCACATATACCTTTGTTAACCTTGCCATCCTTCTTTTCCGCCAAATACTTGGGGCAGTTCCGCTTCCAGTGACCAGTTTGCTTGCAGTAGAAGCACTCAGTTTCAGGCTTAGGTCCAGACTTGGGTTTCTTCTCCTGAACAACAACTTGCTTGCTATTCTTCTTGAAGTTCCCTTTCTTCTTCCCTTTGCCCTTTTTCTTGAAACTAGTGGTTTTACTGACCATCAACACTTGATGCTCCTTTTTGATTTCTACCTCCGCTGCCTTTAGCATTGCGAAGAGCTCGGGAATAGTCTTATTCATCCCTTGCATGTTATAGTTCATCACGAAGCTCTTGTAGCTTGGTGGCAGTGATTGAAGAATTCTGTCAATGACGCAATCATCCGGAAGTTGAACTCCCAGTTGAATCAAGTGATTATTATACCCAAACATTCTGAGTATATGCTCACTGACAGAACTATTCTCTTCCATCTTGCAGCTATAGAACTTATTGGAGACTTCATATCTCTCAATCCGGGCATTTGCTTGAAATATTAACTTCAACTCCTGGAACATCTCATATGCTCCATGACGTTCAAAACGTCGTTGAAGTCCCGGTTCTAAGCCATAAAGCATGGCACATTGAACTATCGAGTAGTCATCAACACGTGACTGCCAGGCATTCACAATGTCTACAGTTGCTGGTGCAGGTGGTACACCTAGCGGTGCTTCCAGCACGTAATTTTTCTGTGCAGCAATGAGGATAATCCTCAAGTTACGGACCCAGTCCATGTAATTGCTACCATCATCTTTCAACTTTACTTTCTCAAGGAACGCATTAAAATTCAACGGAACAACAGCACGGGCCATCTATCTACAATTAACATAGACAAGCAAAATACTATCAGGTACTAAGTTCATGATAAATTCAAGTTCAATTAATCATATTACTTAAGAACTCCCACTTAGATAGACATCCCTCTAATCCTCTAAGTGATCACGTGATCCATATCAACTAAACCATGTCCGATCATCACGTGAGATGGAGTAGTTTCAATGGTGAACATCACTATGTTGATCATATCTACTATATGATTCACGCTCGACCTTTCGGTCTCCGTGTTCCGAGGCCATATCTGTTATATGCTAGGCTCATCAAGTTTAACCTGAGTATTCCGCGTGTGCAACTGTTTTGCACCCGTTGTATTTGAACGTAGAGCCTATCACACCCGATTATCACGTGGTGTCTCAGCACGAAGAACTTTTGCAACGGTGCATACTCAGGGAGAACAGTTATACTTTGATAATTTAGTGAAGGATCATCTTATAATGCTACCGTCAAACAAAGCAAGATAAGATGCATAAAGGATTAACATCACATGCAATCAATATAAGTGATATGATATGGCCATCATCATCTTGTGCTTGTGATCTCCATCTCCGAAGCACCGTCATGATCACCATCGTCACCGGCGCGACACCTTGATCTCCATCATAGCATCGTTGTCGTCTCGCCAACTTATTGCTTTTACGACTATCGCTACCGCTTAGTGATAAAGTAAAACTATTACATGGCGATTGCATCTCATACAATAAAGCGACAACCATATGGCTCCTGCCAGTTGCCGATAACTCGGTTACAAAACATGATCATCTCATACAACACATTATATCACATCATGTCTTGACCATATCACATCACAACATGACCTGCAAAAACAATTTAGACGTCCTCTACTTTGTTGTTGCATATTTTACATGGCTGCTACGGGCTTAGCAAGAACCGTTCTTACCTACGCATCAAAACCACAACGATAGTTTGTCAAGTTGGTGCTGTTTTAACCTTCGCAAGGACCGGGCGTAGCCACACTCGGTTCAACTAAAGTGAGAGAGACAGACACCCGCCAGTCACCTTTAAGAACGAGTGCTCCGAACGGTGAAACCAGTCTCGCGTAAGCGTACGCGTAATGTCGGTCCGGGCCGCTTCATCTCACAATACCGCTGAACCAAAGTATGACATGCTGGTAAGCAGTATGACTTATATCGCCCACAACTCACTTGTGTTCTACTCGTGCATAGCATCAACGCATAAAACCTGGCTCGGATGCCACTGTTGGGGAACGTAGTAATTTCAAAAAATTTCCTACGCACACGCAAGATCATGGTGATGCATAGCAACAAGAGGGGAGAGTGTTGTCCACGTACCCTCGTAGACCGACAGCGGAAGCATTATCACAACGCGGTTGATGTAGTCGTACATCTTCACGATCCGACCGATCAAGTACCGAACGTACGGCACCTCCGAGTTTTACACACGTTCAGCTCGATGACGTCCCTCGAACTCCGATCCAGCCGAGTGTTGAGGGAGAGTTTCGTCAGCACGACGGCGTGGTGATGATGATGATGTTCCACCGACGCAGGGCTTCGCCTAAGCTCCGCGACGGTATTATCGAGGTGTAATCTGGTGGAGGGGGGCACCGCACACGGCTAAAATATTGTATATCAAGTGTGTCCATGGGGTGCCCCTGCCCCCGTATATAAAGGAGCAAGGGAGGAGGAGGAGGGCCCTAGGAGGGGGCGCACCAAGTGTGGAGTCCTACTAGGACTCCCTAGTCCTAGTAGGATTCCACCTCCCATATGGAATAGGAAAAGAGGAAGGGAAAAAGAGAAGGAAGGAAGGGGCGCCCCCCCTTCCCTAGTCCAATTCGGACCAGACCAAGGGGAGGGGTGCGGCCACCCTTCAGGCCCTTTTCCTTCTTTCCCGTATGGCCCAATACGGCCCAATACGTATTCCCGTAACTCTCCAGTACTCCGAAAAATAACCGAATCACTCAGAACCTTTCCGAAGTCCGAATATAGTCGTCCAATATATCGATCTTTACGTCTTGACCATTTCGAGATTCCTCGTCATGTCCCCGATCTCATCCGGGACTCCGAACTCCTTCGGTACATCAACATACATAAACTCATAATAAAACTGTTATCGTAACTTTAAGCGTGCGGACCCTACGGGTTCGAGAACTATGTAGACATGACCGAGACACATCTCCGGTCAATAACCAATAGCGGGACCTGGATGCCCATATTGGCTCCCACATATTCTACGAAGATCTTTATCGGTCAGACCGCATAACAACATACGTTGTTCCCTTTGTCATCGGTATGTTACTTGCCCGAGATTCGATCGTCGGTATCTCGGTACCTAGTTCAATCTCGTTACCGTCAAGTCTCTTTACTCGTTCCGTAATACATCATCCCGCAACTAACTCATTAGTCACAATGCTTGCAAGGCTTATAGTGATGTGCATTACCGAGTGGGCCCAGAGATACCTCTCCGACAATTGGAGTGACAAATCCTAATCTCGAAATACGCCAACCTAACAAGTACCTTTGGAGACACCTGTAGAGCACCTTTATAATCACCCATTTACGTTGTGACGTTTGGTAGCACACAAAGTGTTCCTCCGGTAAACGGGAGTTGCATAATCTCATAGTCATAGGAACATGTATAAGTCATGAAGAAAGCAATAGCAACATACTAAACGATCGAGTGCTAAGCTAACGGAATGGGTCAAGTCAATCACGTCATTCTCCTAATGAGGTGATCTCGTTAATCAAATGACAACTTATGTCTATGGCTAGGAAACATAAACATCTTTGATTAACGAGCTAGTCAAGTAGAGGCATACTAGTGACACTCTGTTTGTCTATATATTCACACATGTATTATGTTTCCGGTTAATACAATTCTAGCATGAATAATAAACATTTATCATGATACAAGGAAATAAATAATACTTTATTATTGCCTCTAGGGCATATTTCCTTCACTTCGTCCTTTCTCTTTCTTCTGCCGTGGTCAGGTCTTGAGTCTTACTCAATACTCACACCTTGTAACACAGCCAAAAACTCCTTCTTTGCTGATCTATTTTGAACTCCTTCAAAATCTTGTCATGGTATGTATTCATTTGAAAGTACTATTAAGCATTTTTTTGATCTATCCTTATATATCTTGATGCTCAATGTTCAAGTAGCTTAATCCAGGTTTTCCATTAAAAACACTTTTCAAATAACCCTGGATGCTTTCCAGAAATTCTACATCATTTCTGATCAACAATATGTTAACAACATATACTCATCAAATATTCTATAGTGCTCCCACTCACTTCTTTGGAAATACAAGTTTCTCATGAACTTTGTATAAACCCAAAATCTTTGATCATCTCATCAAAGCGTTCATTCCAACTCCGAGATGCTTACTCCAATTCTTAGAAGGATTGCTGGAGCTTTGCATACTTGTTAGCATCTTTCAGGATTGACAAAACCTTCTGGTTGTATCACATACAACCTTTCCTCAAGAAAATCGTCGAGGAAACAATGTTTTGACATCCTATCTGCAAGATTTCATAAATAATGCAGTAACTGCTAATATAATTCTAACAGACTCTTAGCATCACTACGAGTGAGAAAGTCTCATCGCAGTCAACTCCTTGAACTTGCCGGAAAACATCTTAACGACAAGTCGAGCTTTCTTAATGGTGACACTTACCATCATTGTCTGTCTTCCCTTTAAAATCCATCTATACCCAACAGCCTTACGACCATCAAGTAGTTCTTTCAAAGTCTATACTTTGTTTTCATACATGGATCCTCTCGGATTTTATGGCCTCGAGCCATTCGTCGGAATCCGGGCCCACCATCGCTTCTCCATAGCTCGTAGGTTCATTGTTGTCTAGCAACATGACTTCCAAGACAGGATTACGTACCACTCTGAACTAGTACGCATCCTTGTCGTCCTATGAGGTTTGGTAGTGACTTGATCTGAAGTTTCATGATCACTATCATAAGCTTCCACTTCAATTATTGTAGGTGCCACAGGAACAACTTCCTGTGCCCTGCTACACATTAGTTGAAGTGACGGTTCAATGACCTCATCAAGTCTCCACGATCCTCCCACTCAATTCTTTCGAGAGAAACTTTTCCTCGAGAAAGGACCCGTTTCTAGAAACAATCACTTTTGCTTCCAGATCTGAAATAGGAGGTATACCCAACTGTTTTGGGTATTCTATGAAGATGCATTTATCCGCTTTGGGTTCGAGCTTATCAGCCTGAAACTTTTTCACATAAGCGTCGCAGCCCCAAACTTTTAAGAAACGACAGCTTAGGTTTCTCTAAACCATAGTTCATACGGTGTCGTCTCAAAGGAATTGCGTGGTGCCCTATTTAAAGTGAATGTGGTTGTCTCTAATGCCTAACCCATAAATGATAGTTGTAATTCGATAAGAGACATCATGGTATGCACCATATCCAATAGGGTGCAGTTATGATGTTCGGACACACCATCACAATATGGTGCTCCAGGCGGTATTAGTCGTGAAACAGTTTCCACAATTTCTTAATTGTGTGCCAAACTCGTAACTCAGATATTCATCTCTATGATCATATCACAGACATTTTATCCTCTTGTCACGACGATCTTCAACTTCACTCTGAAATTACTTGAACCTTTCAATGATTCAGACTTGTGTTTCATCAAGTAAATATTCTCAGCATCTACTCAAATCATCTGTGAAGTAAGAACATAACGATATCCACTGCGTGCCTCAGCACTCATTGGACTGCACACATCAAATGTATTACTTCCAACAAGTTGCTCTCTTGTTCCATCTTACTGAAAACGAGGCCTTTCAGTCATCTTGCCCATGTGGTATGGTTTGCATGTCTCAAGTGATTCAAAATCAAGTGAGTCCAAATGATCCATCTGTATGGACTTTCTTCATGCATATATACTAATAGACATGGTTCGCATGTCTCAATCTTTTCAAAAATGAGTGAGTCCAAAGATCCATCAACATGGAGCTTCTTCATGTGTTTTATACCAATATGACTCAAGTGGCAGTGCCACAAGTATGTGGTACTATCATTATTATCTTATATCTTTTAGCATGAACATGTGTATCACTACGATCGAGATTCAATAAACCATTCATTTTAGGTGCAAGACCATTGAAGGTATTATTCAAGTAGACAGAGTAACCATTATTCTCCTTTAATGAATAACCGTATTGCCATAAACATAATCCAATCATGTCTATGCTCAACGCAAACACCAAATAATAATTATTCAGGTTTAACCCCAATCTCGATGGTAGAGGGAGCATGTGATGCTTGATCACATCAACCTTGGAAACACTTCCAACATATCGTTATCTCACCTTTAGCTAGTCTCCGTTTATTCCACAGCTTTTATTTCGAGTTACTAACATTTAGCAACCGAACCGGTATCTAATACCCTGGTGCTACTAGGAGTACTAGTAAAGTACACATTAATATAATGTATATCCAATATACTTCTGTCGACCTTGCCAGCCTTCTCATCTATGAAGTATCTAGGGTAGTTCTGCTTCAGTGATCGTTCCCCTCATTTAAGAAGCACTTAGTCTCGGGTTTGGGTTCAACCTTGGGTTTCTTCACTAGAGCAGCAACTGATTTGCCGTTTCATGAAGTATCCCTTCTTGCCCTTGCCCTTCTAGAAACTAGTGGTTTTACTAACCATCAACAATTGATGCTCCTTCTTGATTTCTACTTTCGCGGTGTCAAACATCGCGAGTTGCTCAAGGATCATCATGTCTATCCCTGATATGTTATAGTTCATCATGAAGCTCTAATAGCTTGGTGGTAGTGACTATGGAGAACCATCACTATCTCATCTGGAAGATTAACTCCCACTCGATTCAAGTGATTGTAGTACTCAGACAATCTGAGCACATGCTCAACGATTGAGCTTTTCTCCCTTAGTTTGCAGGCTTAAGAAACTTGTCAGAGGTCTCATACCTCTTGACGTGGGCATTAGTCTGAAATCCCAATTTCAGTCTTTGGAACATCTCATATGTTCTACGACATTTCAAAACCGTCTTTGGTGCCACAATTTTGAACCGTTAGCATCACACACTGAACTATCACGTAGTCATCAAAACGTGTATGCCAGATGTTTCGTAACATCTACAGACGACGCTCGAGGTTCAGCACACCGAGCGGTGCATTAAGGACATAAGCCTTCTATGCAGCAATGAGGACAATCCTCAGTTTACGGACCCAGTCCGCATAATTGCTACTATCAACTTTCAACTAAATTTTCTCTAGGAACATATCTTAGTAGAACTAAAGCGTAAGCTACGACATTATTTGCAAAGACCTTTTGACTATGTTCATGATAATTAAGTTCATCTGATTATTTAATGAACTCCCACTTAGATAGACATCCCTCTAGTCATCTAAGTGATACATGATCCGAATCGACTAGGCCGTGTCCGATCATCACGTGAGACGGACTAGTCATCATCGGTGAACATCTCCATGTTGATCGTATCTACTATACGACTCATGTTTGACCTTTCGGTCTCTTGTGTTCCGAGGCCATGTCTGTACATGCTAGGCTCGTCAAGTCAACCTAAGTGTTTTGCTTGTGTTCCGAGGCCATGTGTGTACATGCTAGGCTCGTCAACACCCGTTGTATGTGAATGTTAGAATCTATCACACCCGATCATCACGTGGTGCTTCGAAACAATGAACCTTCACAACGGTGCACAGTTAGGGGGAACACATCTCTTGAAATTTTAGTGAGGGGTCATCTTATTTATGCTACCGTCGTTCTAAGCAAATAAGATGTAAACATGACAAACATCACCTGCAAATCATAAAATGACATGATATGGCCAATATCATCTTGCGCCTTTTGATCTCCATCTTCGAGGCGCGGCATGATCACCTTCGTCACCGGCATGACACCATGATCTCCATCATCATGATCTCCATCATCGTGTCTTCATGAAGTTGTCTTGCCAACTATTACTTCTACTACTATGGCTAACGGTTAGCAATAAAGTAAAGTAATTACATGGCGTTTTTCATTGACACGCAGGTCATACAATAAATTAAGACAACTCCTATGGCTCCTGCCGGTTGTCATACTCATCGACATGCAAGTCGTGATTCCTATTACAAGAACATGATCAATCTCATACATCACATATATCATTCATCACATCCTTTTGGCCATATCACATCACATAGCATACCCTGCAAAAACAAGTTAGACGTCCTCTAATTGTTGTTGCATGTTTTACGTGGCTGCTATGGGTTTCTAGCAAGAACGTTTCTTACCTACGCAAAAGCCACAACGGTGATATGCCAATTGCTATTTACCCTTCATAAGGACCCTTTTCATCGAATCCGATCCGACTAAAGTGGGAGAGACAGACACCCGCTAGCCACCTTATGCATCAAGTGCATGTCAGTCGGTGGAACCTGTCTCACGTCAGAGTACGTGTAAGGTCGGTCCGGGCCGCTTCATCCCACAATGCCGCCGAATCAAGATAAGACTAGTAACGGTAAGCAAATTGAACAAATCGTTGCCCACAACTACTTTGTGTTCTACTCGTGCATAGAATCTACGCATAAACCTGGCTCATGATGCCACTGTTGGGGAACGTAGCAGAAATTTAAAATTTTCTACGTATCACCAAGATCAATCTATGGAGTCATCTAGCAACGAGAGAGAGGGGAGTGCATCTACACACCCTTGTAGATCACGCGCGGAAGCGTTCAAGAGAACGGGGTTGATGGAGTCGTACTCGTCGTGATCCAAATCACCGATGATCCTAGCGCCGAACGGATGGCACCTCCGCGTTCAACACACGTACGGAGTGGGGACGTCTCCTCCTTCTTGATCCAGCAAGGGGGGAGGATAAGTTGATGGAGATCCAGCATCCCGACGGCGTGGTGGTGGAAGTAGCGGAATCCCGGCAGGGCTTCGCCAAGCGCAAGCGGGGAGGAAGAGGTGTCACGGGAGGGAGGGAGGCGCCGGGGCTTGGGGTGCTGCTCCCATGCGCCTCCCCACTATATATAGGGGTGGAGGGGGCTGGTTTCTTGCCCTCCATGTCCATTGGGGCGTTGGCAAAGGTGGGGGAAAGAAATCCCATCATTTCCCTTCCCCACCGATTCTTATCCCCCTTTTTAGGGATCTTGATCTTATCCCTTCGGGATATGATCTTATTCCTTCTAAGGTGGGATCTTGGTGCGCCTTGACCAGGGTGTGGGGCCTTGCCCCCACTACCCACCTTCATGTGGGTCCCCCCATGCAGGTGGGCCCCACTTCGGAACCTTCTAGAACCTTCCCGGTACAAAACCGAAAAATCCCTAACATTTTCCGGTGGCCAAAATAGGACTTCCCATATATAAATCTTTACCTCCAGACCATTCCGGAACTCCTCGTGACGTCCGGGATCTCATCCGGGACTCTGAACAACTTTCGGTTAACCGCATACTAATATCTCTACAACTCTAGCGTCACCGAACCTTAAGTGTGTAGACCCTACGAGTTCGGGAGACATGCAGACATGACCGAGACGACTCTCCGATCAATAACCAACATCGGGATCTGGATACCCATGTTGGCTCCCACATGTTCCACGATGATCTCATCGGATGAACCACGATGTCGAGGATTCAATCAATCCCGTATACAATTCCCTTTGTCAATCGGTACGTTACTTGCCCGAGATTCGATCGTCGGTATCCCAATACCTTGTTCAATCTCGTTACCGGCAAGTCACTTTAGTCATACCGTAACGCATGATCCCGTGGCTAACTCCTTAGTCACATTGAGCTCATTATGATGATGCATTACCTAGTGGGCCCAGAGATACCTCTCCGTCATACGGAGTGACAAATCCCAGTCTCGATTCGTGCCAACCCAACAGACACTTTCGGAGATACCTGTAGTGCACCTTTATAGCCACCCAGTTACGTTGTGACGTTTGGTACACCCAAAGAATTCCTACGGTATCCGGGAGTTGCACAATCTCATGGTCTAAGGAAATGATACTTGACATTAGAAAAGCTCTAGCAAACGAACTACACGATCTTTTGCTATGCTTAGGATTGGGTCTTGTCCATCACATCATTCTCCTAATGATGTGATCCCATTATCAATGACATCCAATGTCCATGGTCAGGAAACCATAACCATCTATTGATCAACGAGCTACTCAACTAGAGGCTTACTAGGGACATGTTGTGGTCTATGTATTCACACATGTATTACGGTTTCTAGTTAATACAATTATAGCATGAACAACAGACAATTATCA
This sequence comes from Triticum aestivum, assembly GCF_018294505.1. NCBI lineage: Eukaryota > Viridiplantae > Streptophyta > Magnoliopsida > Poales > Poaceae > Triticum > Triticum aestivum. The sequence goes on from NC_057799.1 coordinate 236,047,875, forward strand.
TGAACAAGGAAATACAATAATAACCATTTTATTATTGCCTCTAGGGCATATTTCCAACAGTTATCACGTCGAGTGACACGCTCTGCTTGATCCAGAATGCGAACGAGGTACTCCCGATATGTGAGGTTATCTTGGAGATCAAGCGTTTGGTGGTCCACTCCGCGGATGGGATCCGAGAAGCAACGCCTGAGTTGAGAGACGTGGAAGACATCATGAACACGAGAAAGATGTGGGGGTAGTTCCAACTGGTAGGCAACCTCTCCTTGTTTAGCGAGAATGCGAAAAGGACCAAAGTAACGAGGAGCTAACTTGACCTTGTTACCGAATCGATGGGTACCCTTCAAAGGAGTAACCCGAAGGTAAGCCTTGTCGCCAATTTCATAAGCCACTTCCTTATGACGACGGTCATACTGGCTCTTTTGACGACATTGGGCTGTTTTCAAATTCTCATGAATGATGCGAACTTGCTCTTCTGCCTCCTGGATCATATCCGGTCCAAAGAATTGTCTTTCACCGGTTTCTGACCAGTTCAAAGGTGTTCGACATCTTCGTCCATAGAGAATCTCGAAAGGAGCTTTATTGAGACTGGATTGGTAGCTATTGTTATAAGCAAACTCGGCGAAAGGAAGGCACTTCTCCCAATCCATACCGAATGAGATAACGCAAGCTCTAAGCATGTCTTCTAGAATTTGGTTGACCCGTTCCACCTGACCACTTGATTGAGGGTGGAAAGCGGTACTGAAGGAAAGATGGGTTCCCATGGCAGTTTGGAAACTCCCCCAGAAATGAGAAGTGAAAAGACTACCACGGTCTGAATTGATCTCTAGTGGAACACCATGAAGTGACACTATTCGAGAAATGTATAAGTCGGCAAGCTAGCTAGCAGTGATACTCTCTCGAACAGGTAGGAAGTGAGCCACTTTGGAAAGACGATCAACGACTACGAAGATAGCGTTATTCCCTTTCTTGGTCCTGGGAAAGCCGGTGATGAAATCCATACCAAATTTATTCCATTTCCACTCAGGAATAGCTAAAGGTTGAAGGGTGCCAGCAGGCCTTTGATGCTCTGCCTTAACGCGACAACAAACGTCACAGTTAGCAATGAACTCAGCAATTTCTCTCTTCATCCTAGTCCATCAGAACCTCCGGCGTAGGTCCTGACACATCTTAGTACTACTGGGATGAATCGTGAGGGGAGATTCATGAGCCTCCTTAAGGATCAGTTGTTGCAGATGTTGATTCTTGGGAACTAGCAAGCGATTCTCAAAGAAAACAACACCTCGATCATCCATAGAGAAACTTCCACCAACTCCCTTCTTAATGTTTCTCTTAATGCGGATAACACCCCTATCAAACTTCTGGTCAGAGATGATCTGATCCTCAAGGGTAGGTTTCGCCACCAAGGTAGAAAGGAATCCTTGAGGAGCAATGTGAAGGTTAAGCTTACAGAATTCCTCATGGAGAAGTGGTTGGCCCCGCAGCAACATAAGATTATTGCAATAGGACTTACGACTTAGCGCATCAGCCATGACATTGCCCTTGCCTGGGGTGTAGGTAATCCTTAAGTCGTAATCTGATATCAACTCCAACCAATGTCTTTGCCTAAGGTTCAAATCTGGTTGGGTGAAGATATACTTGAGACTCTGGTGATCGGTGTAAATCTCGCAACGTTTGCCAACAAGGTAATGTCGCCATGTCTTAAGTGCATAGACTACGGCTGCAAGCTCTAGATCATGTGTAGGATAATTATCCTCATGCGGATGCAACTGTCGAGATGCATAGGCAATCACATGGTTATCCTGCATAAGAATGCAACCTAGTCCCTGTCGTGAGGCATCACAATAGATAACAAAGTCCTTAGTGAAATCCGGTGGCACAAGTATGGGAGCAGAAGTCAGGCGTCTTTTCAGTTCCTAAAAACTATACTCACACTGTGGGGACCACTCAAACTTTTTATATTTCTTGAGAAGTTCCGTGAGAGGTTTGGCCACTTTGGAGAAGTTTTCAATGAAGCAGTGACAATAACTGGCTAGACCAAGGAAACTCCTAACTTATTTAACTGTTTCAGGTGGAGTCCAATCAAGGACGGCCAGAACTCTCTCGGGATTGACAGCAATGCCCTTACCAGAGATCACGTGGCCCAGATAGGTCACTTCTAGCAACCAAAATTCGCACTTGGAGAACTTGGCATAAAGGCGGTGCTCTCCGAGTTTTTCTAGCACAAGTCTAAGATGTTCGGCATGCTCTTCCTCGTTCTTCGAGTATGTAAGGATATCATCGAGGTAAACCATGACGAACTTATCTAAGTACTCCATGAAGATCGAGTTCATCAAGCGGGAGAATGTTGCTGGAGCATTGGTTAGACCAAAGGACATGATGGTGTACTCGTACTGGCCATAACGAGTGACGAAAGCCATCTTAGGAATGTCCCCATTTCTGATCTTGATTTGGTGGTAGCCTAACCTCAAATCCATCTTGGAAAAGACTGAGGATCCAGCGAGCTGATCATACAGATCGTTGATCCTGGGGAGCGGATACTTGTTCTTTATCGTGAACAAATTAACGGGACGATAATCTACAACCATCCGATCTGTACCATCCTTCTTCTTGACAAAGAGGACGGGGCAAGCCCAAGGAGAAGTACTAGGACGGATGAAACCCTTTTGCAAGGACTCATCGAGCTGTTTCTTAAGCTCAGCTAGCTCTAAGGGTGCCATCTTGTAAGGTCTCCTAGAAATTGGGGCGGTTCTGGGATAAGATCTATGTCAAACTCTACATCTCTGTCAGGTGGAATGCCTGGCAGTTCCTCTAGAAAGACATCTGAAAAGTCACGGACTACCAGGATATCTTCAAGGTCTGGGAGAGGGCTGGCATTAAGAGAATAGAGTTGGCGCTCTGCAACTCTGGTGGAGACAGTGACTATCTTGCCAGATGGGTGTGTAAGCTGAACAGACCTGGTGAAACAATCAATCTTGGCATGATGAGCTGTCATCCAGTCCATACCCAAGATGATGTTAATATCTGAAGACTTGAGGGCTACAAGTGATGCAAGGAATACAAGTCTGTCAACAAGGATTTCATTACCATGGCTTATTCTGGTAGTTTGCCATCTAGACCCCGGAGTTTGGATTTCAAGCGGAGTGGGCATATCACAAAATGACATGTCGTGCAAACGAGCATAGCCTTCAGAGATGAAGGAGTGAGATGCTCCGGTATCAAATAGAACCGAAGCTGGATGTTAATTGACAAGGAGTGTACCAACAACGACATCCGGATCATCATGAGCGTCTTTAGCTGAGACGTGATGCACACATCCATGTTCAGTGGGAACTGACTTGACACTGATCATCTTGCGTGATGGCTTATCACGGAAATAGACTTCTCGGGCTGGGGTGGAGCATAGCTAGGTTGAGAGCAGTCACGTACATAGTGTCCTGGCTCTTCGCATGTGAAGCAAGTCCCTGATGTAGGACATGGACCCGCATTGACAAGAGGTCTACCAATAGGTCTGGGTGTAGCATATGACTGAATTGGGTGAGGCGCCACATAAGATGGCCTTGGTGAATATCCGGGTGGAAGAGCGGAGTTCAGAACCCGAATCTGGCGCTTCTGAGAACTAGAACCGGAGGAAGAAACCAAATCACGCGTGTGCTTACGAGACTCCTCGTAAGTGAGCTGAGCTGTCTCCGCATTAATGGCCTTGTTCACAAGAGCTTGGAATGTATTGCAATGGTGCAAGTGGAGATCATGACGCAACTTGGGGTTGAGACCCTTCCGGAACCTAGCCTGCTTCTTGGCGTCTGTGGACACTTCTTCTGTAGCATAGCGGGCGAGGTTCTCAAACTCTCTACTGTAAGCATCAACAGTCATCTTATCCTAGGTGAAACTACAGAACTATTCTCTCTTGCGGTCAATGAGAGCCAGAGGAATGTGATGTTCGCGAAAAGCCTCAGTGAAATCTCTCCAGGTAGGTATCTGGCGAGCTGGAAGCATAGCCTCATTGTTCTGCCACCAAAGACTAGCAGGACCTTCCAGGTGATATGCAGCGTAGGTGAACTTGTCACCTTCAGCTACGCTCGTGGAATGCAGCTTGTGTGTGATTTAATGGAATGATGGAATGTAGGTGGTTTAATGGAATGATGGAATGTAGGTGGTTTCAGACCAATGAAATAATAGATGGTCGCTGACTCTTTGCACTTGGGTGCGGTGTTCTCCTCGATACGTGCTAACAAGCGGTTAGACTCATGCTTGTTCCTCTCCATCTCTAACATGAACTCTGCCAACGAAGTCTGGTTGGGAGGATCCTCATCCCTACCATCTCCGTGGTTCCGGCTACGAGCAACAGAAATTCGGTTAACCGGCAACATCCTGAAGAACGAAACCAAGGAAAACAAGGATGGATTCAGCATCAACTATAGGATGCAGAAGGTAGCACAAGAAATTAGTATCTCTCGAACTCCTAGGACAATTCCGGCAGCATAACGACAGTAAAATGCTCAAAATAAGACATCCTGCAAACAATGGGGTAGTACCATACTCAACATCATCACTCAAGGTTCTGTGATAGTACTAAACAAACTACACTGGAAGTACTTGGAAACTGGAATATGACTCTGATCAACCAATCCTATGAGACTACGGAGTAATAACACATGATCCTGATAGACAGAAGAGGAAGCCTAGTTCCTTAACCCCATAGGAAAGATAGGGTGACTCAGATCAGAAGGGCATGAGGTAAAAGGAGTAAAAAGAGCCTTACGTTCCCTTCCACAATCAATTCCCTTACATAACTAAAGAATTTCTAGACTCAACTTCGACCAGGTTGGCTTGGAAATCCTACAGGCAGTCAGGCTCTGATACCAAAGCTGTCGGGACCCTGATTCTAAGTCACACCGATCTAGCATGTAACACCTCATATCACTTTGCGGCCTCACGCACGGTATTCCCACGGGTGTCGCCTTACCATGGCCTGGGACCGTTTGCGCCTTTTGGCTCACGTATATGATAGCGTGGCTAGCATCCATATGACAGAGAACCCGGGCCGACATGACTAGTCGTGAACCCAAAGTGGCAATAACTTACGGGGACAGGCATACATGAAACAACATTGAGCATGTCGGTCACCAGGGTGTGAATCCGGGCTGTAGCAACCGGGCTAACAGGACTCCGGGAACCCGGGCTGTAGCAGGCTAGGCAGGACTCCGGATGTCACCGCGTGACATTTCCCCGAAGGGACAGACACAGGAACGAAGTGAATCACATGCCGGCCAGTCTAAGTGTTCGGGAGCAGTAGTGCTGGGCTAGCAGGACTCCGGTAAACCGGGCTGTAGCGGACTACCATGGCTCGGTGGAAGCACTAGACTACATTTCCCCATAAGAGAGGCTACCAAGGATAGACAACTAGGTTGTCGGATCCCACACATAGCGATACACGTTACACGTACGCATAACATGCAAGTATGTGATGTACAACATGGTATCACAACATAACGCAAACTCATATAGATAAAGGCCCAGAAGAGCCACATAGCATTTAATACAAACAGGGGTCTCATGACCCATCATTCAGAGCATACAAGCAACGGAAGCATTACATGTCTGAGTACTGACAACTAAAAAAGAAAAAGGCTGAGAAGCCTGACTATCTACAAGACCCTCCCAAGGGTACGAGATCGTAGCTGAGGTAACAAGCTACTCGTCGAAGTCCAAGCGCAACTACTAGTGAGACGGATGTCTCATCTGCAAAACATAAATAAAGCAAACGTGAGTACCAAGGTACTCAGCAAGACTTACATCAGATCCTATCATACATGCATTAGTATCAAGAAGGCAATGTGGGGTTTGGCTGCAGCAAGCCAGCTTTGACTCAGTGGCTATCCTGTTCTACGACTACAAGTAACTTCTTTGAGGTGAGAAGCGCACACGAGTCCACTAATCACCACATCAATACACTACTATGGATTCATTCCAGTCTCCCTTCAAGAAGGCCATCCATAGCACTCACACTTGTCTTGAGCATTTTAGAGTATCCACTTTAAGTTGTCTATGTACCACGTAAGCATCCAAGAAGTCCATAACCGAGGACACGGCTATTCGAATAGATCATGATAACCCTGCAGGGGAGTACTCTTCACACACGCTCTCGCCACTTACCGCCATGTACATGTCATGTATCTCGGCAACCTTCAAGCGAAAGCCTGGCGAGGGTGTCGGCCACGACCTGACTAACCACGCAAGACTCTAGTCCAGGTTTATCGCCTATTCGGGTTCCATCCGCAAGGAGATCCGGTCGGGGTTTCACTCACAGCCCCAAACGATGTGTACAGGGTTCCCGAGCCCACCATCCGGGTGCCACTCGGTACACCGGGCCACGGTGCCTAGTCTATCCCAAGTCCACCCTACCGGGTGCCACTCGGTAGAGAAATAGCACTACCTACAAACACCAGAAACTAGTGCAACTCCTGGACAGAGATCGAGGTGATTAATAAGTCGAGAGGGGCACTTAAGCATTCCAATGTGTGGTAGTAGCTAGTCATTGGACAACATACACAGAACTCAGTGCTTAAGGACGGTTCCAGTGAGACAACCCACCATGTACTCCTACATGGCCTCTCACCGCTACCTTTACCAAATCGTGTTCACACACTTAACTCTCAGCATCAGAACATATCCTAACACTGCAATCCATTCCCAATGAATCAGACCTGACACAACTCTAAGCAATAGCAGGCATGGCATGGTAGGAACACAACATGGCTCAATCAACTCCTACACATGCTAGTGGGTTTCAACTATTTACTGTGGCAATGACAGGTCATGCAGAGGAATGGGTTCAACTACCGCAGCATAAAGTAGCAGTTGAATCGTTGTTGTCCTAATGCAATAAATGACAGCATGAGCGAGAGAGTGGGATTGTATCAGAATGAAAAAGGGGGTTTTGCTTTCCTGGTAGATCAACAGGGGGCACTGCTCCACAGACAGGTACTCTGGAACGGTCTCCGGAGCAGGACCTATCGAGAAGGACGGTGTCGGCAATCAATACACAATCATATGCAACAATAATGATGCATGAACATGGCATGTAGATGTCATGTTGTTTGAGCTAATGCAACCAGCAACAGGTTCAATGGGGCTCATTTGAATCAAAGATTCAAATGCAACTCCAAACTTAAGCATTTTAAATGCCCTTTAGGTGTTTTCACCTATATAGCAGGTTTAGGTTGGTATGTCATGCATGAAACTACGGTTGAATTTTTCAGATAAGTTTACATATATAAATTATTTCAATCTGAGCTACGGTTGAATTTCTATGAATTTTTGAAGTTTTGAACATTTTCTGGAATTTCCTATTTATTTTAAATCCAGAAAGTCAAATACTGCGTCAGCACTGCATCATACCTACGTCAGCAGGTCAACTGCGCTGACTGGTCAAACTTGACGCGTGGGGACCACACGTCAGTGACACAGGTTTTAAACAGGGGGGTTATCTCTAATCTAATTAAAAGATTAGGGTGCTCGGGCCCACTGTCAGTGTCAGTAGGTGGGGATTAGTGCCTAATTAAAATGCCGCGTCAGCCCGCCGGAGTTTTGGCTGGCGGCGACCAATAGCGCGGCGGCGACTCGCCGGACTTGCGCTACGAGCGGCGTCTGGACGTGCGAAGACCACCGGGGCGTAGCCCATCGTCGTCCGCATCCAGGGGAGCAGGTGGGAGGCCGCGGGGTGATCGAAGCTCGCCGGAGCGGAGCTCGCGGCGGCGGCCGGAGCTCGGCTTGAGCGGTAGGAGGGGCTAGAGGCGCAGAAGGGCAGGGGAGCAGGGAGGACGATGGTGGGGCTCACAACGGATCGGCGGGCGTGCTCAGCGGCCTCGCGGAAGGACGAATGGCGACGGGGTGGCGAAGGCGATCTCCGGCGGCCGGAGGTGAAGACGACGGCGATGGCGGCTCTCCAGGGCTTCCCGCGTCGCGTGGCTCGACGGAGAGGTAGAAGGAGACGTGGCGGAGCTCGTGGACTCGGCGGAGGGGCGAGGGGACGGCGGGGAGCGCATCGGCGGTGAGCTGCGGCGACGGCAGCGCTTCGGCGTGGTGAGAGAGAGAGCGAGGGAGGGAAGGGGAGGCCACGGGGAAGTGAGAGCGGTCCGGGGGGGTCGCGTGGTGTCGTTCACGATGGCCAGGGCATCGAGGGAGAGGCCAGACAGGCAGCTCGCGTGGCGCGCGGAGCGTGCGCGCGCACCGAACACACGCCTCGTGGTGGGGGACGGTGGGCTGGACCGGCTGCTGGGCCAAGCTAGGCTGCATAGTGCCGGCTGCACAGGTAGGTTGCCCAGGTAAGGGTTTTTTCCACTTTTGTTTTCTTTTCTATTTTTCTGACATTTGTTTTGACTTAATAATAATACTAAATCATTTTATTTTCTTATGCCACTTTTTGTAGGAGCTAGTGGTATTATTCCAGAGCTCCTCATCAACTAGCATAATTTTTGGACAATATTATATATATAACAATATATATCCAAAGCAAATAATTACTGCACTAATTCCAAATGGCCAAAATAAATATTTATGAGCTCCTAAAAATATTGGTTTGAATTTTACCTCTGCCCAATATTTTCAGAGAGAGACATGAACATTTTCTTGGACCCTTTTGAAGCAATTTTTATCTGGGTCATTTCCAGAAATGATTTCTGAGGGTTTCACAAATCCCCACTTCAAATTTAAATGAAATTTAAACATGATGCAAACATGTAGGCTAGCCTAGGTCATGCCAGAACTAGGGATGTGACAGGAACCGGGGTGCCCAGACTTGCCTGCCTGCGGCCCGAGCCGTGGCTCCACCAACGGCCAGGTACAGCCCAGCTTCGGCAGCGACAACTCAAGACCCTCACGAGGGGCCAAGCCTCGCGAGGCGGACAACACCAAGGCCTCCCTGGGGGTGGCCACGCTAGGCTAGCTCCCGAGGAGTGGAGATATCTATGCAAGGGGCACCTCGCGAGGATCACGTGACGTGAGCCATGACGACCAAGGCCAGGCGGGTGCCAGCGGGCGCGATGTACCAGTTTCCTCTTTGGTGCTAAGTAGGCGAGTGCAGGCGCAGGGTCCCGAGGCATCAAGCAAAGGTTTCCATATCGATGCAATGAGACCAAGACCAGTAGGACGGTAGGACAGAGGTCACGGAGCCCACAGCAGTTTCACCACCCGAGCCTTTGGCAGGCGAAGACCACCTTTTGTCAGGATAGCTTGTACTAGTTGTCTCCCTTCAAAATTAGCCGTTTTGGGATCCCTTCCCGCCTACATTTGGGAAGAGGACCAGGGCCTCTATAAATAGGACTAGCCACCACCGTAGGAGGCATCTCACCTTGGATCGGATCCATTCCATCCTCACACCCACCAACTCATCGAGCTCAAGAACACCTCTCCTTCGGAGGCTGTTCGTCCATTGTACTAGTTCATCCTCAGCCCTCGAGGCAATTGTGACGCCCGGGTAATTAAGCTACAGTAACCCTCTAGTATGATGCCACATCACCACGATTACCGTTGCTAATCTCGTGTTAGTTTAGAACCGATCCAAATTCAAATTCGAATTAAAGTCAAACAATAAAAGTTTTCAAACATAAAAACTAAAATGTTCAAAGTATGGCAAATAATCCCTAGATATTTGTCATGTTGAAAACCACATTTGGTAAAGAGTTTAAATGCCCTTTGGTGAATAAAACAATGGCTTACACATTAAATTAAATGCCTTTTATAAGTTATAAAATTTTAAACTATTTTAATTTGGTGTGAAACCTTTTGTGGCAGTGGTAAACCTAGTCACACTAATTTAGGTCCTCTTGTTTGTATTTTGTAAAACAAAAACAAATGGGAATAAAGATAGAACAATATAGAAAAAATTACTAAAATAATAACAATAATAATACCTCCCCCCCCCCCGACTGGGCCTTGGCCCAGTTGGCCTGGCGACCAAGCGGCCTGCCGGCCCACCCCCGCACGTTGGCCTACAAGGCCTCCCTTTCCCCCCACCGTAACCCTAATCCCCACTACCCCCACGATCCCCAACCGCTCCCTCGTTCACCCACACCGCCGCCACCACACGCAACGCACACACACACACACGCATCATGCCTAGGGGAGGGGCGCCCCTGCTCGATCCCCTCCTCCCGCACGGTCGCGCCCGACGCAAGCCACCACTCCGCTACGGCCACCGCAGCCAGCACCCGTGCCGCCCCCCCAGGACCTCCTCTGCGCCCCTCCTCTCCCTCGCGCGGCGCCCGCCTGACGCCGCGGCCTCGCCTCGTCACCGACCCCGATCCCGTCGCACCTCGCCGGCGCCTCGACGCCCACCACCGTCGCCGGACCTCCCGCGCCTCACCGCCCGTCTTCGTCCTCCTCCACGACCGGAGCTCCTCCGCCTCGTCGCGCCTCACCGACTCCACCTCACCGGCCTGCCTCCTCTTCGTCACCGTCGTCCCCGACGACCTCCTCGCCCCCCCGCTGCCCCCTTCCCTACAAATCCCGGTGAGGCCACGGCTTCCCGCCCTCCTCCTTCCCCTGTCCCCGCCCCGTCCGCGCCTCCGTCGGTGCGCCACCGTGCGCACACGCGCCCGCGTGCCGGAGCTCACGCTCTGGGCAGCACGCGCTCACCCCGCGCACTCCGGCGCTCCGCTCGCTCCCTGCACTTCGGTCGGGGACAAGCCCCGCCGCTGCCACTGTGCGCACACGCCCCCGCTCCCTTGGCCTCGTCCACAGCCCCCCCCGGTGCGCTGCCCAGCATCGCCTCCGTTCGCCGACCCGCCGCCGTCCGCCGGTGCCATCCGTGGCCGGGCTCCGGCGAGCCACCCGCCCGCGCCATTGTTTTGCCCGTTCGGGCGCCCACTGCCCGCTAGCGCCCGTCGCCTGTTCGGGTATTACCCGATGCCCGCACCCGCTTAGGCCCCTGGGGCCTATGACATATGGGCCCCACCCCCAGAACGAAAAGAAAAAAAATAATAATAATAAAAATAATAAAAATAAATTTAATTAATTAATTAATTAACTAAATTAATTAAGTTAATTAATCCTGTTGAAATTAATCATATTAATTAGTTAATTTAATTAAATAGTAATTAATTACCTAAACCCGAATTAAACTAAGCAGTGTATGACATGCGGGACCCGCACGTCAGTTTGACCCAGTCAACGCCCTGTTGACTGCTGACGTCATGCTGACGTCATGATGACATCAGCATGCACTATTCTGGATAATGTTCTATTAAATTAATTAAATAAATGCTAAAATTAATTTAAATCTTTTAAAATTCATATAAAATAAACCGTAGCTCGGATGAAAATACTTTGTACATGAAAGTTGCTTAGAACGACGAGACGAATCCAGATACGCAGCCCGTTCGTCCGCCACGCATCCCTAGCATAGTGAACCTGTAACATTTCACCTCCGGTTCATCTGTCCGAAAACGCGAAACATCGGGAATACCTTCCCGGATGTTTCCCCCCTTCGTCGGTATCACCTACTACCGCGTTAGGGCACACCTAGCACCGCGTATTGTCATGTTACGCTTTGTGTTGCTTTGATTGCTCTGTTATTTATTGTGTTCCCCCTCCGTTACTTCTTTCTGGTAGACTCCGAGACTACCGGCGACCCCCAGTTCGACTATGGAGTTGACGACCCCTACTTGCCAGAGCAACCAGGCAAGCCCCCCCTTGATCACCAGATATCGCCTATTCTTCTCTATACTGCTTGCATTAGAGTAGTGTAGCTTGTTACTGCTTTCCGTTAATCCTATCCTGATGCATAGCCTGTCATTGTTGCTACAATTGTTACCCTTACCTGCTATCCTACTGCTTAGTATAGGATGCTAGTGTTCCATCAGTGGCCCTACACTCTTGTCCGTCTGCCATGCTATACTACTGGGCCGTGATCACTTCGGGAGGTGATCACGGGTATATACTATATACTTTATATACATGACACATGTGGTGACTAAAGTCGGGTCGGCTCGTTGAGTACCCGCAAGTGATTCTGATCAGGGGGCTGAAAGGACAGGTGGCTCCATCCCGGTAGAGGTGGGCCTGGGTTCCTGACGGCCCCCGACTGTTACTTTGTGGCAGAGCGACAGGGCAGGTTGAGACCACCTAGGAGAGAGGTGGGCCTGGCCCTGGTCGGCGTTCGCGGATACTTAACACGCTTAACGAGATCTTGGTATTTGATCTGAGTCTGTCCATTTGGTCTATACGCACTAACCAACTACGCGGGAACAGTTATGGGCACTCGACGTCGTGGTATCAGCCGAAGCTCTTCTTGACGTCATCAACGGAGCGGCGCGCCGGATTGGACTGGAACGCCTGCTAGGCTAGGTCTGCTTCCGGCCGCCCTCGCAACATGCAGGTGTGCAATGGGCGATGGGCCCAGACCCCTGCGCGCATAGGATTTAGACCGGCGTGCTGACCTCTCTGTTGAGCCTAGGTGGGGCTGCGACGTGTTGACCTTCGGAGGCCGGGCATGACCCGGGAAAGTGTGTCCGGCCAAATGGGATCGAGCGTGTTGGGTTATGTGGTGCACCCCTGCAGGGAAGTTTATCTATTCGAATAGCCGTGTCCCTCGGAAAAAGGACGACCCGGAGTTGTACCTTGACCTTATGACAACTAGAACTGGATACTTAATAAAACACACCCTTCCAAGTGCCAGATATAACCCGGTGATCGCTCTCTAACAGGGCGACGAGGAGGGGATCACCGGGTAGGATTATGCTATACGATGCTACTTGGAGGACTTCAATCTACTCTCTTCTACATGCTGCAAGATGGAGGCTGCCAGAAGCGTAGTCTTCGACAGGATTAGCTATCCCCCTCTTATTCTGGCATTCTGCAGTTCAGTCCACCGATATGGCCCTTTACACATATACCCATGCATATGTAGTGTAGCTCCTTGCTTGCGAGTACTTTGGATTAGTACTCACGGTTGCTTTCCTTCCTCTTTTCCCCCTTTCCTTTCTACCTGGTTGTCGCGATGCTGGAGCCCCGGAGCCAGACGCCATCATCGACGACGACTCCTACTACACTGGAGGTGCCTGCTACTACGTGCAGTCCGCTGATGACGACCAGGAGTTAGTTAGGAGGATCCCAGGCAGGAGGCCTGCGCCTCGTCCGATCTGTATCCCAGTTTGTGCTAGCCTTCTTAAGGCAAACTTGTTTAACTTATGTCTGTACTCAGATATTGTTGCTTCCGCTGACTCGTCTATGATCGAGCACTTGTATTCGAGCCCTCGAGGCCCCTGGCTTGTATTATGATGCTTGTATGACTTATTTATGTTGTAGAGTTGTGTTGTGATATCTTCCCGTGAGTCCCTGATCTTGATCGTACACATTTGCGTGCATGATTAGTGTACGGTCAAATCGGGGACGTCACAGCAATCCACCACCACAATGGAGTAGGGTATTATACCACACGGTGGCCCGAACCAGTATAAACCTATGTGTCTCATGTTCTTTGGGTTCGTCGAGCTAGGCCGTGGAATCGTTGGGTGGGCAGGCTGGGGAGAAAGAGTCCTTCATGCGCACCCGAGAGTTCGAACCTCTCAAGGGTCTGCGGAACCCTGAATCCGACAGATGTGTTACCATCCTATGATGTTGGAGTAGATTCTTTTTTTCATGTGGGTTGATTGATGATCGTGATTGATTTGAGTTGTATGTTTTATTTTGGTGTTGTCCTATGGTGCCATCCATGTCGCGCACACGTGGTGGATTCACGCTGTAGGGTGTTGCAATACGTTCATGATTCTCTTATAGTAGGTTGTGTGAGTGACAGAAACACAAACCCGAGTAAGGGGGTTGTTGCGTGTGGGAGTAAAGAGGACTTGTTACTTAATGCTATGGTTGGGTTTTACCTTAATGATCTTTAGAGTTGCGGATTCTTGCTAGAGTTCCAATCATAAGTGCATATGATCCAAGTGCGGAAAGTATGTTAGCTCATGCTTCTCCCTCATATAATATTGCAATAATGATTATTGGCCTAGTTACCGATTGCCTAGGGACAAATCCTTCTCTTGTGTTACAAAAAGCTTTCTACATAACAACTAACTTTTATTATCTCGCAAAGTACTCCTTGTTTTATTCTTGCAGAGTAGCTCTAGCATTACACCTACAAAGTAGTTCTAGTTTCATACTTGTTATAAGTGCAAACGTTAAGTGTGCGTAGAGTTGTACAGGTGGTCGATAGAACTTGAAGAGAATATAAATTCTACCTTTAGATCCTTGTTGGATTCGACACTCTTATTTATCGAAAAAGCTATAGTTGACCCCTTACACTTGTGGGTTATCACATCACAAAGCACCTCTCCCACTAAAGATAAATCAATCTACTTGGCCAAACCAAATAGATAGATCGGAGATAAATACAAAGCTATAACAATCATGCATAATAAACTTCAAAAAAGACTCAATTACTTTCAATGAATAATCTGGTCATAAACCACAATTCATCGGATCCCAACAAACAAACCGCAAAAGAAGATTACATCGAATAGAACTCCAAGGAGATCGAGGAGAACACTATATTGAAGATCAAAGAGAGAGAACAAGCCATCTAGACACTAGCTATGGACCCGTAGTTCTGTGGTGAACTACTCACGCATCATCGGAAGGCAGCAAGGATAATGTAGAAGCCCTCCGTGATCGATTCCCCCTCCGACAGAGTAGCAGAAAAGGCCTCCAGATTTAATCACAGAAGCACAAAACCTTGCAGTGGAGGAAAAAGTTCTTCAGGTGGCTCTTTGTTGGTTTGTGAATATTTGGGAATTTATAGAAGAAGAATTAGGTCAAACGAAGCTATGAGGGGTCCACAGGCTCTCAGGATGCCCCCTGTGAGCTCGTGCCTCTCTGATACGTCTCCAATGTATCTATAAACTTTTATTGTTCCATGCTATTATATTATTCGTTTTGGATGCTTTATATGAATTAATGTGCTATTTTATATTATTTTTGGGACTAACTTATTAACCTAGTGCCAGTGCTAGTTTTCTGTTTTTTCCTTTTTTGACTTCTACAGAAAAGGAATATCAAATGGAGTCCAAACAGAATAAAACTTTACGATGATTTTTCTTGTACTAGAAGAAACCCACAAGAATTGGAGAGGAGGACAGAAGACCTACGGGGCGGCCACAAGCCATGGGGACGCGCCCTGGGGAGCGCCTCCCTGGCTTGTGGGGCCCTCGTAGACCGTCCAACCCTAATCTTTGTACTATAAATCCTCAAATATTCCCCTTACGTCAGAAGAGACACCAAAAATACTATTCCGCCGCTGCAAGCTTCTGTTCCCATGAGATCCCATCTTGGGGCCTTTTCCGGCATTCCGCCGGAGGGGGATTCGATCACGGAAGGCCTCTACATCAACCTTGCTGACCTTCTGATGATGTGTGAGTAGTTTACCATGGAACTAAGGGTCCGTAGGTAGTATCCAGGTGGCTTCTTCTCTCTCTTTGATCTTCAATACAATGTTCTCCTCGATGTTCTTGGAGATCTATTCGATGTAATCTTCTTTTGTGGTGCATTTCTTGAGATCCGTCGAATTGTGGATTTATGATTAGATTATCTATGAATATTATTTGAGTCTTCTCTAAACGATTTTATGCATGATTGAGATAGCTTTGTGTTCCTCTCTGATCTATCGATTTGGTTTGGCCTACTAGATTGGTTTTACTTGGAATGGGAGAGGTGATTTGTGTTAGGTTCAATCTTGCGGTGTCCTCCCCAAGTGACAGTAGCGGTAGAGAGGCACATATTGTATTGTTGCCAATAGGGACAAAATGATGGGGTTTATATCATATTGCTTGAGTTTATCCATCTAAATCATGTCATCTTGCTTAACGCGTTACTCTGTTCTTATGAACTTAATACTCTAGATGCAGGCTGGAGTCGGTCGATGTGTGGAGTAATAGTAGTAGATGCAGGCAGGAGTCGTTCTACTTGTCACGTACATGATGCCTATATTCATGATCATTGCCTTAGATATCGTCATAACTTTGCGTTTTTCTATCAATCGCTCAATGGTAATTTGTTTACCCACCATATGCTTTATTCAAGAGAGAAGCCTCAAGTGAAACCTATGGCCCCCAGGTCTATTTTCTATCGTATATTTTCAGATCTATTAAACCAAAAACATAAGCACACCTTGGTGAAATTTATTTATATTTATTTTATTTTGCCTTTTACTATCTTTTATATCTATCTCTATTATATCTCACTGTTGCAAGTGGCTGTAAAGGGATTGACAACCCCTTTTTCGCGTTGAGTGCAAGTGTTTGTTAGTTTGTGCAGGTGTATATATTGGGGACTTGCTTGTGCCTCCTACCGGATTGATACCTTGGTTCTTCACTGAGGGAAATAGTTATCTCTACTTTGTTGCATCACCCTTTCCTCTTCAAGGGAAAAATCAACGCAAGCTCAAGAAGTAACAGGAAGAATCTCTGGCGCCCTTGCCGGGGAGGTTCTACATCAAACCTACCAAGTACTCATCATAAACTCTCATCTCTTGCATTTACATTGTTTGCCATTTGCCTCTTGTTTTCCTCTCCCCTACTTCTAAAACATTTTCAGACAAACACAAAAATATTTTCCTTTTTATTTACCTTCTTTATATTCGTCTTTTTGTTTGCTTTCTGTGTGCTTGTGTGCTAGATTGCTTTCTTTGTCACGATGTCTCAAGAAAACACCAAGTTGTATGACTTTTCCAACACTAATAATAATGATTTTATTAGCACTCTGATTTCTCCCGCCACTAGTGCGGAATCTTATGAAATTAATGCCGCTTTGTTGAATCTTGTTTCGAAAGAACAATTTTCTGGTAGTCCTAACACTGGTACAGCAAGGTGCTAAACAAAAGGTTTTTAACCCCTTCCCGTGACGGCGTTCTGAACCGTCGCCTAGTGAGTGAATGCAATAGGTGGGTCCTTACCACACGGCCCAGAATCTGCCGGGGATAGGCTCTCCTGGCACACACGCTCGGCAAAATGAGGTCGTGTGCGACGGGTGAGCGATCAAATACGATTATATAGGCCCAATCGATTCCGGTCATAAGTACATCTCACACAGTCAGTCCCAAAAAATGTTTCTGTTTGTTATGTACATTCCACATAGTCAATCCAAGGAATACGTTTCCGTTCTTATATACATCCCACATAGTCAATCCAAGGAAATCGTTTCCGTTCGTATGTACATCCCACACAGTCAATCCAGGGAAAACATTTCCGTTCGTATGTACATCCCACACAGTTTTATTTGTAGGCTCGTGTGTGATAGGTGTAACTATCACACACCCTCTGCCTCGGTTAACCGTTTGCTTTTATTCAACTACATCACACATGATTTGATGAAGAAAACTGTGTGGCATTGGGCTATCCATCACAAGTGATTTTACTGCTAGAACCGTTTGCAAAGTTCCATGACCCATTTAGGTGGTTTATTATTACAATTAATAATTCCAGTATTACACAAATTCACAATTCTTATCGAATAGTTGTTTTCCAATTTCATATCAGGCACATAAATAAATTTTAACATCACAGTATGATAGCTACCTGAAAACAGCACATTACAGCATATCTAGTTCAGCTTCATAAGAACAATATTAGAACAGTATATTCATTTCCCTAATCGAGATCATCCAGGCTCGTCTTATCCACCTCTGCTTTTAGTTCAGTAAGAACATATTTTGCACTGGCCAACTGGGAAAGTGCCTCCTCCTTCGCCAACACCATCTTATCAAAGTCTCATTTAAAAATTCTGAGCTCATTCTCCACCTTCCTCTTTTTATCTCGCATCTTCAAATATTCTTTAGCGTTGAGAACACTTTCTCTAAGCCTACCTCTGTTCTCTTACTCATGTTGGGGAACGTAGTAATTTCAAAAAAATTCCTACGCACACGCAAGATCATGGTGATGCATAGCAACGAGAGGGAGAGTGTGTACACGTACCCTCGTAGACCGAAAGCGGAAGCCTTTGCACAACGCGGTTGATGTAGTCGTACGTCTTCACGATCTGACCGATCCAAGTACCGAAAGTACGGCACCTCCGAGTTCAGCACACGTTTAGCTCGATGACGTCCCATGAACTCCGATCCAGCAGAGCTTCACGGGAGAGTTCCGTAAACACGACGGCGTGATGATGGTGATGATGTTGCTACCGACGCAGGGCTTCGCCTAAGCACCACTACGATATGACCGAGGTGGAATATGGTGGAGGGGGGCACCGCACACAGCTGGGAGAGCTCAAGAGATCAAATTGTGTCTAGAGGTGCCCCTGCCCCCGTATATAAGGAGCAAGGGGGGAGAGGCGGCCGACTAAGGAGGGCGCGCCAAGGGGGGAGTCCTACTCCCACCGGGAGTAGGACTCCTCCTTTCCTTGTTTGCGTAGGAGAAGGGAAGGAAGGGAGAGAGGAGGAGAAGGAATAAGGGGGGCGCCGCCCCCCCTCCTTGTCCAATTCAGACTAGAGGGGGAGGGCCGCGCGGCTGCCCTGGCCACCCCTCCTCTTCTCCCACTAAGGCCCATCAGGCCCAATATACTCCCCGGGGGGTTCCGGTAACCCCCCCCCCGGTACTCCGGTAAATGTATGAAACCTCCCGAAACACTTCCGGTGTCCGAACATAGTAATCCAATATATCGATCTTTATGTCTCGGCCATTTCGAGACTCCTCGTCATGTCCGTGATCATATCCGGAACTTTGAACTACCTTCGGTACATCAAAAAACAAAAACTCATAATACCAATCGTCACCAAACTGTAAGCGTGCGGACCCTACGGGTTCGAGAACTATGTAGACATGACTGAGACACGTCTCCGGTCAATAACCAATAGCGGAACCTGGATGCTCATATTGGCTCCCACATATTCTACGAAGATCTTTATCGGTCAGACCGCATAACAACATACGTTGTTCCCTTTGTCATCGGTATGTTACTTGCCCGAGATTCGATCGTCGGTATCTCAATACCTAGTTCAATATCGTTACCGGCAAGTCTCTTTACTCGTTATGTAATGCATCATCCCGCAACTAACTCATTAGTCACATTGCTTGCAAGGCTTATAGTGATGTGCATTACCGAGAGGGCCCAGAGATACCTCTACGACAATCGGAGTGACAAATCCTAATCTCGAAATACGCCAACTCAACAAGTACCTTCGAAGACACCTGTAGAGCACCTTTATAATCACCCAGTTACGTTGTGACGTTTGGTAGCACACAAAGTGTTCCTCCGGTAAACGGGAGTTGCATGATATCATAGTCACAGGAACATGTATAAGTCATGAAGAAAGCAATAGCAACATACTAAACGATCAAGTGCTAAGCTAATGGAATGGGTCAAGTGAACACATCATTCTCCTAATGATGTGATCCCGTTAATCAAATGACAACTCATGTCCATGGCTAGGAAACTCAACCATCTTCGATTAACGAGCTAGTCAAGTAGAGGCATACTAGTGACACTATGTTTGTCTATGTATTCACACATGTATTATGTTTCCGGTTAATACAATTCTAGCATGAATAATAAACATTTATCATGATATGAGGAAATAAATAATAACTTTATTATTGCCTCTAGGGCATATTTCCTTCAGTCTCCCACTTGTACTAGAGTCAATAATCTAGATTACACAGTAACGATTCTAACACCCATGGAGTTTTGGTGCTGATCATGTTTAGCTCGTGGAAGAGGCTTAGTCAACGGCTCTGCAACATTCAGATCCGTATGTATCTTGCAAATCTCTATGTCTCCCACCTGGACTTGGTCCCGGATGGAATTGAAGCGTCTCTTGATGTGCTTGGTTCTCTTGTGATATTCTGGATTCCTTTGCCAAGGCAATTGCACCAGTATTGTCGCAAAAGATTTTCATTGGACCCGATGCACTAGGTATGACACCTAGATCGGATCTGAACTCCTTCATCCAGACTTCTTCATTTACTGCTTCCGAAGTAGCTATGTACTCCACTTCACACGTAGATCCCGCCACGATGCTTTGTTTAGAACTGCACCAACTGACAGCTCCACCGTTCAATGTAAACACGTATCCGGTTTGCGATTTAGAATCGTCCGGATCAGTGTCAAAGCTTGCATCAACGTAACCATTTACGACTAGCTCTTTGTCACCTCCATAAATGAGAAACATATCCTTAGTCCTTTTCAGGTATTTCAGGATGTTCTTGACCGCTGTCCAGTGATCCACTCCTGAATTACTTTGGTACCTCCCTGCTAAGCTAATAGCAAGGCACACATCAGGTCTGGTACACACCATTGCATACATGATAGAGCCTATGGCTGAAGCATAGGGAACATCTTTCATTTTCTCTCTATCTTCTGCAGTGGTCGGGCATTGAGTCTGACTCAACTTCACACCTTGTAACACAGGCAAGAACCCTTTCTTTGCTTGATCCATTCTGAACTTTTTAAAAACTTTGTCAAGGTATGTGCTTTGTGAAAGTCCTATCAAGCGTCTTGATCTATCTCTATAGATCATGATGCCCAATATGTAAGCAGCTTCACCGAGGTCTTTCATTGAAAAACTCTTATTCAAGTATCCTTTTATGCTATCCAGAAATTCTATATCATTTCCAATCAATAATATGTCATCCACATATAATATTAGAAATGCTACAGAGCTCCCACTCACTTTCTTGTAAATACAGGCTTCTCCAAAAGTCTGTATAAAACCATATGCTTTGATCGCACTATCAAAACGTTTATTCCAACTCCGAGAGGCTTGCACCAGTCCATAAATGGATCGCTGGAGCTTGCACACTTTGTTAGCTCCCTTTGGATCGACAAAACCTTCTGGTTGCATCATATAGAACTCTTCTTCCAGAAATCTATTCAGGAATGTAGTTTTGACATCCATTTGCCAAATTTCATAATCATAAAATGCGGCAACTGCTAACATGATTCGGAAAGACTTAAGCATCGCTACGGGTGAGAAAGTCTCCTCGTAGTCAACTCCTTGAACTTGTCAAAAACCTTTTGCAACAAGTCGAGCTTTATAGACAGTAATATTACCGTCAGCGTCAGTCTTCTTCTTGAAGATCCGTTTATTCTCTATGGCTTGCCGATCATTGGGCAAGTCAACCAAATTCCACACTTTGTTCTCATACATGGATCCCATCTCAGATTTCATGGCCTCAAGCCATTTTGCGAAATCTGGGCTCACCATCGCTTCTTCATAGTTCGTAGGTTTGCCTTGGTCAAGTAACATGACCTCCAGAATAGGATTACCGTACCACTCTGGTGCGGATCTTACTCTGGTTGACCAACGAGGTTTGGTAGTAACTTGATCTGAAGTTATATGATCATCATCATTTGCTTCCTCACTAATTGGTATAGGAGTCATAGAAACAGATTTCTGTGATGAACTACTTTCCAATAAGGGAGCAGGTACAGTTACCTCATCAAATTCTACTTTCCTCCCACTCACTTCTTTCGAGAGAAACTCCTTCTCTAGAAAGGATCCATTCTTAGCAACGAATGTCTTGCCTTCGGATCTGTGATAGAAGGTGTATCCAACAGTTTCCTTTGGGTATCCTATGAAGACACATTTCTTCGATTTGGGTTCGAGCTTATCAGGTTGAAGCTTTTTCACATAAGCTTCGCAGCCCCAAACTTTAAGAAATGACAACTTTGGTTTCTTGCCAAACCACAGTTCATAAGGCATCGTCTCAACGGATTTGGATGGTGCCCTATTTAACGTGAATGCAGCCGTCTCTAAAGCATAACCCCAAAAAGATAGCGGTAAATCAGTAAGAGACATCATAGATCGCACCATATCTAGTAAAGTACGATTACGACGTTCGGACACACCATTACGCTATGGTGTTCCGGGTGGCGTGAGTTGCGAAACTATTCCACATTGTTTCAAATGTAGACCAAACTCGTAACTCAAATATTCTCCTCCACGATCAGATCGTAGAAACTTTATTTTCTTGTTACAATGATTTTCCACTTCACTCTGAAATTCTTTGAACTTTTCAAATGTTTCAGACTTACGTTTCATTAAGTAGATATACCCATATCTCCTCAAATCATCTGTGAAGGTGAGAAAATAACGATACCCGCCGCGAGCCTCAATATTCATCGGACCACATACATCAGTATGTATGATTTCCAACAAATCTGTTGCTTGCTCCATTGTTTCGGAGAACGGCGTTTTAGTCATCTTGCCCATAAGCCATGGTTCGCAAGTACCAAGTGATTCATAATCAAGTGATTCCAAAAGTCCATCAGTATGGAGTTTCTTCATGCGCTTTAGACCAATATGACCGAAACGGGAGTGCCAGAAATAAGTTGCACTATCATTATCAACTCTGCATCTTTTGGCTTCAACATTATGAATATGTGTATCACTACTATCGAGATTCAACAAAAATAGACCACTCTTCAAGGGTGCATGACCATAAAAGATATTACTCATATAAATAGAACAACCATTATTCTCAGATTTAAATGAATAACCGTCTCGCATCAAACAAGATCCAGATATAATGTTCATGCTCAATGCTGGCACCAAATAACAATTATTTAGGTATAAAACTAATCCCAAAGGTAGATGTAGAGGTAGCGTGCCGACGGCGATCACATCGACTTTGGAACCATTTCCCACGCGCATTGTCACCTCGTCCTTAGCCATTCTTCGCTTAATCCGTAGTCCCTGTTTCGAGTTGCAAATATTAGCAATAGAACTAGTATCAAATACCCAGGTGCTACTGCGAGCTCTAGTAAGGTACACATCAATAACATGTATATCACATATACCTTTGTTCACCATGCCATCCTTCTTATCCGTCAAATACTTGGGGCAGTTCCGCTTCCAGTGACCAGTCTGCTTGCAGTAAAAGCACTCAGTCTCAGGCTTAGGTCCAGCCTTGGGTTTCTTCTCTTGAGCAGCAACTTGTTTGCCGTTCTTCTTGAAGTTGCCCTTCTTCTTCCCTTTACCCTTTTTCTTGAAACTGGTGGTCTTGTTGACCATCAACACTTGATGCTCCTTCTTGATTTCTACCTCCGCAGCCTTTAGCATTGCGAAGAGCTCGAGAATTGTCTTATCCATCCCTTGCATATTATAGTTCATCATGAAGCTCTTGTAGCTTGGTGGCAGTGATTGAAGAATTCTGGCAATGACACTATCATCCGGAAGATTAACTCCCAGTTGAATCAAGTGATTGTTATACCCAGAAATTTTAGTATATGTTCACTGACAGAACTATTCTCCTCCATCTTGCAGCTGTAGAACTTATTGGAGACTTCATATCTCTCAATTCGGGCATTTGCTTGAAATATTAACTTCAACTCCTGGAACATCTCATATGCCCCATGACGTTCAAAATGTCGTTGAAGTCTCGGTTCTAAGCCGTAAAGCATGGCACACTGAACTATCGAGTAGTCATCAGCTTTGCTCTGCCAGACGTTCTTAACGTCGTCAGTTGCATCTACAGCAGGCCTGGCACCCAGCGGTGCTTCCAGGATGTAATTCTTCTATGCAGCAATGAGGATAATCCTCAAGTTACGGACCCAGTCCGTGTAATTGCTACCATCATATGTCAACTTTGTTTTCTCAAGGAACGCATTAAAATTCAACGGAACAACAGCACGGGCCATCTATCTACAACAACGTAGACAAGCAAAATACTATCAGGTACTCAGTTCATGATAAATTTAAGTTCGATTAATCATATTACTTAAGAACTCCCACTTAGATAGACATCCCTCTAATCATCTAAGTGATCACGTGATCAAAATCAACTAAACCATGCCCAATAGTCACGTGAGATGGAGTAGTTTTCAATGGTGAACATCACTATGTTGATCATATCTACTATTTGATTCACGCTCGACCTTTTGGTCTCAGTGTTCCGAGGCCATATCTGCATATGTTAGGCTCATCAAGTTTAACCTGAGTTTTCTGCGTGTGCAAAACTGGCTTGCACCCGTTGTAGATGAACATAGAGCTTATCATACCCGATCATCACGTGGTGTATCGGCACGACGAACTTTGGCAATGGTGCATACTCAGGGAGAACACTTTTATCTTGAAATTTAGTGAGATATCATCTTATAATGCTACCGTCAATCAAAGCAAAATAAGATGCATAAAGGATAAACATCACATGCAATCAATATAAGTGATATGATATGGCCATCATTATCTTGTGCTTGTGATCTCCATCTCTGAAGCACCGTCATGATCACCATCGTCACCGGCGCGACACCTTGATCTCCATCGTAGCATCGTTGTTGTCTCGCCAACTATTGCTTCTACGACTATCGCTACCGCTTAGTGATAAAGTAAGGCAATTACAGGGTGATTGCATTGCATACAATAAAGCGACAACCATATGGCTCCTGCCAGTTGCCGATAACTCGGTTACAAAACATGATCATCTCATACAATAAAATATAGCATCATGCCTTGACCATATCACATCACAACATGCCCTGCAAAAACAAGTTAGACGTCCTCTACTTTGTTGTTGCAAGTCTTACGTGGCTGCTACGGGCTGAGCAAGAACCATTCTTACCTACGCATCAAAACCACAACGATAGTTCGTCAAGTTAGTGCTGTTTTAACCTTTTCAAGGACCGCGCGTAGTCACACTCGGTTCAAGTATAGTTGGAGAAACTAACACCCGCCAGCCACCTGTGTGCAAAGCACGTCGGTAGAACCAGTCTTGCATAAGCGTACGCGTAATGTCAGTCCGGGCCGCTTCATCCAACAATACCGCCGAACCAAAGTATGACATGCTGGTAAGCAGTATGACTTGTATCGCCCACAACTCACTTGTGTTCTACTCATGCATATAACTTCAAAGCATAAACCTGGCTCGGATGCCACCGTTGGGGAACGTAGTAATTTCAAAAAAAATCCTACGCACACGCAAGATCATGGTGATGCATAGCAACGAGAGGGGAGAGTGTGTCCACATACCCTCGTAGACCGAAAGCGGAAGCGTTAGCACAACGCGGTTGACGTAGTCGTATGTCTTCACGATCCGACCGATCCAAGTACCGAACGTACGGCACCTCCGAGTTCAGCACACGTTCAGCTCGATGACATCCCGCGAACTCCGAACCAGCAGAACTTCACGAGAGAGTTTCGTCAGCACCACGGCGTGATGATGGTGATGATGTTCCTACCGACGCAGGGCTTTGCCTAAGCACCGCTACGATATGATCGAGGTGGAATATGGTGGAGGGGGGCACTGCACACGGCTGGGAGAGATCAACAGATCAACTTTTGTCTAGAGGTGCCCCCCTGCCCCCGTATATAAAGGAGCAAGGGGGGAGAGGCGGACGGCCAAGGATGGCGCACCAAGTGGTTAGTCCTACTCCCACCGAGAGTAGGACTCCTCCTTTCCTTGTTGGAGTACGAGAAGGAAAGGAAGGGAGAGAGGAGGAGAAGGAAAAAGGGGGGCCCCGCCCCCCGTCCTTGTCCAATTCGGACTAGAGGGGGAGGGGGCGCGCGGCTGCCCTGGCCACCCCTCCACTTCTCCCACTAAGGCCCATTAGGCCCAATATACTCCCTGGGTGGTTCCAGTAACCACCCGGTACTCCGGTAAATGTTTGAAACCTCCCGAAACACTTCCGTTGTCCGAACATAGTCATCCAATATATCGATCTTTATGTCTCGACCATTTCGAGATTTCTCGTCATGTCTGTGATCATATCCGGGACTCCGAACTACCTTCGGTACATCAAAACACAAAAATTCATAATACCGATAGTCACCAAACCTTAAGCGTGCGGACCCTACGGGTTCGAGAACTATGTAGACATGACCGAGACACGTCTCCGGTCAATAACCAATAGCGGAACCAGGATGCTCATATTGGCTCCCACATATTCTACAAAGATCTTTATCGGTCAAACCGCATAACAACATACGTTGTTCCCTTTGTCATCGGTATGTTACTTGCCCGAGATTCGATCGTCGGTATCTCAATACCTAGTTCAATCTCGTTACCGGCAAGTCTCTTTACTCGTTATGTAATGCATTATACCGCAACTAACTCATTAGTCACATTGCTTGCAAGTCTTATAGTGATGTGCATTACCGAGAGGGCCCAGAGATACCTCTCCGACAATCGGAGTGACAAATCCTAATCTCGAAATACGCCAACTCAACAAGTTCCTTCGGAGACACCTGTAGAGCACCTCTATAATCAGCCAGTTATGTTGTGATGTTTGGTAGCACACAAAGTGTTCCTCCGGTAAACGGGAGTTGCATAATCTCATAGTCATATGATCATGTATAAGTCATGAAGAAAGCAATAGCAACATACTAAACGATCAAGTGCTAAGCTAACGGAATGGGTCAAGTCAATCACATCATTCTCCTAATGATGTGATCCTGTTTATCAAATGACAACTCATGTCCATGGCTAGGAAACTCAACCATCTTCGATTAACGAGCTAGTCAAGTAGAGGCATACAAGTGACACTATGTTTGTCTATGTATTCACACATGTATTATGTTTCCGGTTAATACAATTCTAGCATGAATAATAAACATTTATCATGATATGAGGAAATAAATAATAACTTTATTTTTGCCTCTAGGGCTTATTTCACTTTGAACGATTGTGTACATCACAAACGATTCTTCTGCTTTACGCGCATGGGATGAATTTGATAATTCAAATTTTGGTGGAAATTTCCCCGGGTACTGTCCTCATCCACATCATTGCATAATTTAACATCGCAAACGGTTCCTACAAAAAACTGTGTGTGATGTTGTTGATATTTTTTATTAGCTGTGAAAGATGAATTTGGAGTAAAGTGGCAACGGATGGTGTTTTAAATGTACGAGAAAATTTGTAGTACCAATACAACTGTCATTTCAAATTTTGGAAAATTTCAGGGGTTATTTGACCATTTAAGACATTTAAGTGATTTTCTAGCCATTTAATGACCGTAATTCAAATTGAACTACATGTACATTCAACAGCTAACCATAACGGTTTGAAAAGTCATATTTTTGTGTACTTGTGTGCGAGTTAATTCCATGTGCAGTAAATTGGAAAGAATTTTCAAACATATTGGTCTCACGGCTATGACACAATTCAGCATGGAGTGCCATGGCATTTAAATTCCAAAAAAATAAAAAAAAAGATCAGAAACACATGAAATCTTGCTTGAAATAATGTCATGCCACCAAGATGATGTGGTTAAAAAATTGGCATTTTTGACGAAAGTTTGCACACACACCCTCACAAACCGAAGCAACTCACAAGAAGGCTCATGGTTTCGAGAGGGGACAATGCTTGTTTGATGACGAACGGGCGATAGCTTCCTCTTATGGGCTTCAAAAAATTTCTACAGTTAACGTGCATTGATACAACTGTCATGTCAAAATTTGGAAATTTCAGGGGTCATTTGACCTTTTTAAGACATTTGAGTAATTTTCTAGCCATTTAATGACCGTAATCCAAATTTGGACTACATCTACATGAAGGAAATATGCCCTAGAGGCAATAATAAAGTTATTATTTTATTTCCTTATATCATGACAAATGTTTATTATTCATGCTAGAATTGTATTAACCGGAAACTTGATACATGTGTGAATACATAGACAAAACAAAGTGTCCCTAGTATGCCTCTACTAGACTAGCTCGTTAATCAAAGATGGTTAAGTTTCCTGACAATAGACATGTGTTGTCATTTGATGAACGGGATCACATCATTAGAGAATGATGTGATGGACAAGACCCATCCGTTAGCTTAGCATTATGATCGTTGAGTTTTATTGCTATTGCTTTCTTCATGACTTATACATGTTCCTCTGACTATGAGATTATGCAACTCCCGAATACCGGAGGAACACCTGTGTGCTATCAAACGCCACAACGTAACTGGGTGATTATAAAGATGCTCTACAGGTGTCTCCACAGGTGTTTGTTGGGTTGGCATAGATCGAGATTAGGATTTGTCACTCCAAGTATCGGAGAGGTATCCCTGGGCCCTCTCGGTAATGCACATCACTATAATCCTTGCAAGCAATGTGACTAATGAGTTAGTTACGAGATGATGCATTATGGAACGAGTAAAGAGACTTGCCGGTAACAAGATTGAACTAGGTATGATGATACCAACGATCGAATCTCAGGCAAGTAACATACCGATGACAAAGGGAACAAACGTATGTTGTTATGCGGTTTGACCGATAAAGATCTTCGTAGAATATGTCAGAACCAATATGAGAATCCAGGTTCCGCTATTTGTTATTTACCGGAGATGAGTCTCGGTCATGTCTACATAGTTCTCGAACATGTAGGGTCCGCACGCTTAACGTTCGATGACGATCGGTATTATGAGTTTATGTGCCGAAGGTAGTTCAGAGTCCCAGATGTGATCACGGACATGACGAGGAGTCTCAAAATGGTCGAGACATGAAGATTTATATATTGGAAGGTTATGTTTGGACATCGGAAAGGTTTCAAATAGGTTCGGGCATTTTCCGGAGTACCGGGGGTTACCGGAACCCCCGGGGGGTTATTGGGCCTACATGGGCTTTAGTGGAAGAGAGGAGTGAGGGTGTCCTGGACTAAGAGGTCCTCGGGCGTCTGGCCTGCTATCTATGGGCTGTGAAGGCATGAAGACTGAAGACCATACTCGTGTCCGTATTGGACTTTCCTTGGCGTGGAAGGCAAGCTAGGCGACCATCTGTGAAGATTCCTTCTTATCTAATCGACCCCATGTAACCCTAGATCTCTCCGGTGTCTATATAAACCGGAGAGCATAGTCCGGATAGGAGGCATTCATTACCATATACACATAGGCTAGACTTCTAGGGTTTAGCCATTACGATCTCGTGGTAGATCAACTCTTGTAACACTCATATTCATCAAGATCAATCAAGCAGGAAGTAGGGTATTACCTCCATAGAGAGGGCCCGAACCTGGGTAAACATCGTGTCTCCCGTCTCCTGTTACCATCGATCCTAGACGCACAGTTCGGGACCCCCTATCCGAGATCTGCCAGTTTTGACACCGACATTGGTGCTTTCATTGAGAGTTCCACTTGCCGTCGTCAAAAGGTTTGATGGCCCCTTCAATCGTCGATGATGACGCTGTCCAGGGAGAAACCTTTCTCCCTGGACAGATCTTCGTGTTTGGCGGCTTCGTACTGCGGGCCAACTCGCTTGGCCATCTGGAGCAGATTGACAGCTACGCCCCTGGCCATCAGGTCAGATTCGGAAGCTTGAACTACGTTGCGGACATCCGTGGAGACTTCATCTTTGACGGATTCGAGACCTCGGCAATCGCTCCCCGCTGCCCCAATGGACATGGCTTAAACCTGTAATCGGGCCGCATCCAGGAGAGAGCTCCTGCAGCAACTCTGGCCTTAGATCCGGAGCTGATCAAGTCCCCCGAAGATGGGAAGCTTAACCCCATCGCGAGGGCTACCGATTCTGCGGCGTTGGAGCCGCTCGCAGATTCCACTGCGGCCGGCATCTGCATCAACGGAACCCCGGACTCTTCTCCAGCGTCGTGTTCCGAACCCTGCGAGCCCGCGGATACCGAACTCGATCGGTTATCGATCTTCAAGTTTAGCACCGCAGATGTCTTCCAACACTCGCCCATGGGCGACCTACTAAACTCATTAAAAAACCTATCCCTGGCAGATGGCTCGTCGCCGAACTATGTTCGGTTCGAACTTACGGCGGATGATGGAGAATTTGCTTCCCACCCGCCTCCCACCTTATAGCCACCATCGAAGACCCAACTAACACGCCTGACCCCCGCTCCGAAGACATCGCCGGTATGGACGACGATGAGGGGCAGGGCCAGAGCTCGCTACCCGCTAGACACGGGATGGCCACTTCCTGGTATGATGTGTGTATGATAGCACACCCGATGATGAGAAGGATCTAGTGGAGAATAAACCTCCTGGTACACACTCCGAACACCGGCGCCCACGGCGCCGCTCCAAGCCACATCGCCAAGAGAAAACACTCCGGACAATGAAGACCCTGTTGAGGTAGAATCCGAACAGGAGGAACAGGAAAGCGGGCAAGACAACCCTGATGAACAGGCTACATATGGAGACTCGGAGGACAGCAATTATCTCCCACCCTCCGAGGAAGAGGAGATCCTCGGCAGCAAGGATTTTATCGTGCCTAAGGAACCTCTCGAGCAGGAGCGTTTTAAACGCCGGCTTATAGCCACTGCAAGGAGCTTAAGGAAGAAGCAGCTGCAACTTCAAGCAAGCCAAGATTTGCTCAATGATATATGGATCGAGGTCCTAGCCGCCGAAGAATACGGCCTTATTAGCCCAGACAAAAGCCACCCAAAGGGTAGGTGGCTCCCTCAATATGATGGCAGGGCGCTGGAGCCCACACCACCGTCGAACAATGCGGCGGGCCGGCCACAGTTCGGTCTAGACAAAGCAGCAGCCCAAATAGAGCAACATACCAACCCATCCGGCCATCAAATCAAGAGCAAAACAGCTTGAGGGAACCCTCGCGACATCAACCAAGACCCGGAGGATAGAGCAGGGTGCACAAGATCGATGTACAGATCAAGGAGATACACCCCGACCGACTATGATGGTCACCCATTCGGACACTACAGAGCCGACCACGCCCGGTCCGAACTCCGTAAGCGGAGTCCGCCGGAGGTGCTTCACAGTGTGGCCCAACATAGAGGAGCCGCACACCCTCTCTGCTTCACCGACGAGGTAATGGAGCACGAATTCCCAGAGGGGTTCAAACCCATTAACATCAAATCATACGATGGAACAACAGATCCCGCGGTATATATGGATTGAGGATTACCTCCTCCATATTCACCTGGCTCGCGGAGACGATCTTCATGCCATTAAATACATACCTCTCAAGCTTAAGGGGCCAGCTTGCTACTGGCTAAACAGTTTACCAGAAAATTCTATTGGTAGCTGGGAAGACTTAGAAGACGCCTTTCGAGACAACTTCCAAGGAACATATGTACGGCCTCTAGGTGCCGATGACTTCAGTCATATTGTCCAGAAGCCCAGTGAGTTAGTCAAGGAGATCTGGACTAGGTTCTTAGTCAAAAAGAACCAAATTGGCGACTATCCGGATGCACAAGCCCTCGCAGCCTTCAAACATGGCGTCCGGGATGAATGGCTAGCGTGTCACCTCGGCCAGGAAGGACCCAAGTCCATGACAGCCCTTACCGCTCTAATGACTCGCTTTTGTGCGGGAGAAGACAACTGGCTCACTCGTAAAAGAAACAACACCAGCAACCCGGGCACTCCGAAATTCGAGACGGCAACGGTAGGCCACGACGGACCGAACACAACAGTCGCAGTAATACATGCGACACAGCGGTGAACGCCAGATTTCACTTTCTTAAGCACGGTCAATGGAAGAAGCCACTAAAGGCAAACCAGGATGGACCATCCACCCTTGACAGGATATTGGACCGACCTTGTCAGATTCACGGTCACCCTGATAGGCCAGCTAATCATACCAACAGAAACTGTTGGGTCCTCAAGCGGCAGGCAAGCACAACGCCGATCGCAAGGGAGGAAGCCACCAGGCGATAGAGACGACGGATCGGCTCGCCAGCCGAACACCAGGGGCCAGAAACACTTTCCTCTGAAGTTCGACCACTCCCAGAACGGAAATAGCAGTACGGCTTCCGCCGCCCACCTACTGTACTGGCAAAGTTCACACCACGCGTACATCACTATGCACTCAAGATACCATGGGCATCGGCGGAAGCACAATATGGACAATCCTGCAAGAATCCCTGTAATGTTCTTATCCGTCTTTCTTATTTTTCTGTAGCATTTCTTAAAAACAGGTGACCATCAGGACAGCATCTACATCAGACTCTCTCGAAGTTCGGATCCGCACACTCACCTACGGGGCCACTCCCGTTAAGGATTCCCCTCCCCGAGGACGGGCAGCGCAGACGTGCGACAGGAGGTCCAAAATAAGCGTTTGTAGACCGCACTCTTTCTTTTGAGCCTGTACCATGCCCTTTTCCTCTGTTCCCAACCCGAGCATGTCAAATAGTTGGGTTGTGGTTTTTACTCTTTATATATATATATATATTTATCATTGGCATATTGCTCCGCTCCCAGTAAACTTTATCCGAACTAATCTTTTATGCTCTTTCTACAATGAGTCCGGCCGTAATGGCTGCCTTACAAGACGCGCCTCGGCATAACTTGCCAGGGGCCCAGTATGAGAACAAACGACCCGCTAGTAAAAGTTCGAACAGCTCTATAGCGTACTTCAGTGTCACAAGTTTGGCCTTATATGCATCAGCTCCGAATCATTGTCTTTGGTCAATAGGTGGGTTGCCCGGCTCCTGTGCTTGCTACCCTACGTTCCACTCTATCGGCTAGGGTAGTAAAGGGAGAACTACTGCGATTGTGCCCTGGCCTAGACCGGATGAGCACCTCAGTAGAGAAAGCCGAAAACTGACTGTCATGATGTGGCGAGAGCTGGTCAACCACTTGACGACTTATTCGAAACTTTAGTGATTCTCCGTGTCACACGAGGGATCGTTTTTAGATCAACATATGTAAAGCACTATGCGTCGTATACATACTAGGGGCTATGTCATAGCCCCACCATAAAACTCCTATGGCTAAGTGAAAGTGTTAACGCCCTATAGTCCGATTGCCTGGTTCGCCGCATTATCACCTCCTTTATGGACCAAGACGTTGGATAAGGAGTGATTAAATGCTTTTTCGAACACCCCCGTACTTCCTACGAGGGGCCTGAAGCCGGCGACTGGAAAACTTTTAGATTATACTAAAACGGCCACAGAGGAGGAATTCAAGCTTTTGAGCAAAATATAAATAGATTAACTATAAAGTTGTCTGTTACATCATTATATAAATCACTCGAACATTATATCTTTCGAGCAATGACCCTCTATCAAGTGGGCGGCATCCAAGACGTCTTCAAAATAGTGCTCCGACTCATTACGGTGCTGGCCCTTGGGTGGACTCCTCGCCGCAACATCAATGGCCTTCATCTTTCCCCAAAATGTTTTGACTCGGGCAAAGGCCATCCGTGCACCCTCAATGCTCACCGACCGCTTCACAGCGTCGATATGTAGCACCGCGTCAAAAAGCCGCCGCACCAGGCCAAAATAACTACTCGGAATAGGCTCACTTGGCCACAACCGGATTATGACGTTCTTCATGGCGTCGCCAGATATCCTATGATGCTCGGCCCACTGGGACATCTGTTCATTGAGCAACAGAGGGCGCTTCGACGCGCCGAATTGTGACCAGAAAAGCTTCTCCCTTGCATACCCCTCTTGTGCGTATTAAGATTGCGCCGCATCGGAAGAACTTTTCGGCAAGTCCAAAAATTCAGCCGGAGAACTCCAGACCTGGTTTAGCTGAGCATAGTCCGGATCGCCAAACTTGGTCTGAAGCAAAAAGGGCTTACCGGCCGCTATCTCCTTAGCCTGCCGAATCTCTTCACGAGCTGCCCTAGATTCAGACCGAGCTTCACTCGCCTCTCGTACGGCCTTATCAAGCTCAGCCATTTTGGCTTTATTCTCCTTCTCAAGGAATTCACAGCAGCTAGCAGTATTCTTCAATTCAAGCGCCAGTGCGGATATTTTCTGCTCACTTTGTTGCCGAGCTGCTTGTTCGGCTCTTAGATCAGCCGATGCCTTCTCGGCAGCCGCATCACTACGCCGGGCCCGCTCCTTGGCCCGGGCTAGCTCCGCCCGAAGAGCTTCAACGGCGGCAGCACCATCTACAAACATGCACAATTCATATAAACCCTTTTCAGCATCAGGCCTAAGTACATTGGTGTAAGGAATGCTCGACATATATACCTTGCGAGTCGTCAAGACGCCTGTTGATCAATGCAATGTCATCTTCCGCAATATCTAGCTTTCGCTGCAGTTCGGCCACTTCCGTATTTCGGGTAGCCGCAGGAGGGGAGGCAGCAGGTATTCCAAGTTAAATCAAGGTTAGCAACTGAGCATATCTTTTTGATCCTCCGATCGCTTCCGTCGGAAGGAAATCCAAGTCTCAAGGGCTACTGCATATACAACAGGTGCATTCTGTCAATATTATTCAATTGGCAAAACTACATCACAAACCTCAAAACCCCTCAGGAGGCTCATGAAGGCCTCGTTCAACCCGCTCTTCGCGGATAGAACCTTTTCGACCATCGTAACCATCAAGGCACGGTGTTCCTCCAAAACGGACGCTTGTCACAGCATGTCCGTCAGCATTTCCGGCGCTTCTGGGTCTTTGGAAGCCGCCGCCGGAGTACGGTATTCCTTTGAAGGAATCCGCCCACTCGCCCCTCGGATCGTCTCTGGTTCTAAACCGGATAGGGCGGGGCCGCCATGCTTGATTCCCGAACCCTGAGTGACAGAGACACCACCTTCGGGTAATGCACTCTTCGTTTCCAGCACTGCTTGTCGACCAGGAGGAGCCCCCCGGGACGATACCTCAGAATCATCCGCCCTGTTGGGCGAGGGGGCCGGAGAAGGTGTGTCACTCTCCATCATCTCTGGAAGAAGGTCTCCCGAGGAGGAGGACGATTGGGAAACCCCAGGCGTTAACCTGCGAGGACATACGTATGTCTAAGGATTACTTCAGTGATAAGAAAGGAAGGAGGTATGGTTTAAGTACCCTGCTGCACTTACGGTTTGGCCAGAGGTTTATCCTCATCATAAAGCACCACGTCAACATCGCTTGCCCGGCCCAAGCTGCCTGTCGATGGAGTTTTCCCTTTCTTGGAAGGTTTCCCCTCCTGACCTTCAGAAGCGGCCCTTTTCTTGCCATGGAAGGCCTCCTCTGCACCTTTGCCCTCGGGCAAGAAGGTTTCGGTTTCCCCGAACACAACGTATGATTTATTCTTGGGGCAGAGACCACCTCCGGCCTCCCTGGTCTCGCCCTCCTCCGCAGACACCTGGTACGGTGTCGGAGTCAGCATCCTCATTAGTAGGGCGTTCGCAGAGTCTTCGGGAAGAGGCGTCGGACACCAGATCAACACCGCTTTCTTTATTCAGTCATGTGAAGGGACGGATTGTTCAATATCTTACCAAGAGATACTCAAATAAAGGGTGTGCGGAGATCGAATACTTACTGCAGTGTCCGGATGATTGCAGTCGAGGCCAACATCTTCGGTGGAGTCCGGCCATTGCTCTTGTTCCCCGAAATATAATTTCCACATTCCCTCGTGTGTACTGCCGAGGAAGTGCTGAAGAGTTCGCCGTCCTTCGGGATTAAACTCCCACATACGGAGAGGCCGCCGCTGACATGGTAGGGTCCGGCGGACTAGCATTACTTAAACGACGTTCACAAGTATGATGCCCTTCTCGATAAAGCTTCGGACGCGACCTTGCAGAGTCTGCACTTCATTGACGGATCCCTAGTCCAGTCCCTTATTGATCCATGAAGCAAGCTGAATTGGAGGGTCGGGTCGGAACGCAGGCGTAGCCGCCCATTTGGAGCCCCGCGGCTCATTGATATAAAACCACCCCTGCTGCCATAGGTCGGAAGACTTGGCGAAAGATCCTTCAAACCAAACCGCGCTGGCAAGCTTGCCTATTGTGACGCTGCCACACTCTGCCTGCTCCTCCTCTGTCACCTGCAGCCTCACATCAAAGGTCCTGAGCCACAAACCAAAGTGCGGAGGAGTCCGGAGGAAGGCCTCGCATGTGACGATAAATGTCGAGATGAGGAGAATAGAGTCCGGGGCCAGATCGTGAATGTCTAGCCCATAGTAAAACATGAGCCCCCGGACGAAGGGGTTAAGTGCGAACCCTAACCCATGGAGGAAGTGGGGCACAAACACTACCCTCTCGCCGGATTTGGGGGTAGGAGCGACCTTCCCCTGTGCAGGAAGCCGATGGAGGATTTCCGGGGTCAGATATCTCGCTGCGTGGAGCTTCGCCATATCCTCCTCTATGACAGAAGAAGCCATCCACCGGCCTAGACGACCGGATCCGGACATGATTGGGTCTGGTGGTGATGGGAACCCGAGGGTTGGAACTTGGGGTGGCTAGGGTTGAGGAAGAAGCGAGCGCAAAGGAAGAAGACGAGTCTGGGACCCTATATAAAGACCCCAAGTACTAAGCGTATCCACCTGGGTCTCGAAACTTACCAATATCCAGAGAGTTGTACCCGGGGACGGTTCGGTTACCCGCGCCTGCATTAATGAAAATCATGTGAATAGTGGAACACGATATCTGCCTTGGCAAGACAAGCCAGTAAAACCGCGTCCCGAGACGTGGGGCGACGTGCCAGCCAACGGTTGGAAATAGTGACCGGGCAGGCGTAATGTCATAAACAGTTACAAATAAATTAGGCTCATATATTTTCTGCAACTATATATACAGGTCCGGATATATCTACTACATCCGAAGACTATCTTGGAGTTCGGAGAAAGGGGAACCGGCCTTGCAATGCCGAAGACAATCTGCACGCCGGACTCCTCGTCATTGAAGCCAGGTTCAGGGGCTACTGAGGGAGTCCTGGACGAAGGGGTCCTCGGGCGTCCGGCCTGCTATCTATGGGCCGGACTGATGGGCTGTGAAGGCATGAAGACTGAAGACCATACTCGTGTCCGGATTGGACTTTCCTTGGCGTGGAAGGCAAGCTAGGCGACCAGCTGTGAAGATTCCTTCTTATGTAATCGACCCCATGTAACCCTAGATCTCTCCGGTGTCTATATAAACCGGAGAGCATAGTCCAGATAGGAGGCATTCATTACCATATACACATAGGCTAGACTTCTAGGGTTTAGCCATTACGATCTCGCAGTAGATCAACTCTTGTAACACTCATATTCATCAAGATCAATCAAGCAGGAAGTAGGGTATTA
Organism: Triticum aestivum; assembly: GCF_018294505.1. Classification (NCBI taxonomy): domain Eukaryota; kingdom Viridiplantae; phylum Streptophyta; class Magnoliopsida; order Poales; family Poaceae; genus Triticum; species Triticum aestivum. Next base: position 236,084,701 of record NC_057799.1, read on the forward strand.
CCTCCATAGAGAGGGCCTGAACCTGGATAAACATCGTGTCTCCCGTCTCCTGTTACCATCGATCCTAGACGCACAGTTCGGGACACCCTACCCGAGATCCGCCGGTTTTGACACCCACAAGGAGGAGGCGACCAAGTGGGAGGCGCGCGCCCCAAGCCCAATCCGAATTGGGGGGGGGGGCCTTTCCTTCTCTCCCTCTCCCCCTTCCTTCCCTCTCCTAGTTGGACTAGGAAAGGGGGGAACCTACTCCTAGTAGGAGTAGGATTCCCCCCCATGGGGCGCGCCCCGTGAGGCCGGCCGGCCCCCTCCTCCACTCCTTTATATACGGGGGAGGGGGCACCCCATAGACACACAAGTTGATCTTAGCCGTGTGCGGTGCCCCCCTCCACAGATTTCCACCTCGATCATATTTTCGTAGTGCTTAGGCGAAGCCCTGCATTGGTAACTTCATCACCATCCTCAACACGCCGTCTTACTGACGAAACTCTCCCTCGACCTCAGCTGGATCTAGAAGTTCGAGGGACGTCACCGAGCTGAACGTGTGCAGATCGCGGAGGTGTCGTGCGTTAGGTACTTGATCGGTTGGATCGCGAAGATGTTCGAATACATCAACCGCGTTACTTAACGCTTCTGCTTTCGGTCTACGAGGGTACGTGGACACACTCTCCCCGCTCGTTGCTATGCTTCTCCTAGATAGATCGTGTGCGATCGTAGGAATTTTTTTGAAATACTACGTTCCCCATCAGTGGCATCCGAGCTAGGTCTATGCGTAGATGTTATATGCACGAGTAGAACACAAAGAGTTGTGGGCGATAATAGTCATTCTGCTTACTAGCATGTCATACTTTGATTCAGCGGTATTGTTGGATGAAGCTGCCCGGACCGACATTACATGACCGCGTTCATGAGACTGGTTCTACCGACGTTCTTCGCACATAGGTGGCTAGTGGGTGTCTGTTTCTCCAACTTTAGTTGAATCGAGTTTGACTATGCCCGGTCCTTGTTGAAGGTTAAAAAACCACACTTGACAAAAAATCGTCATGGTTTTGATGCGTAGGTAAGAACGGCTCTTCCTAGAAGCCCGTAGCAGCCACGTAAAATTTGCAACAACAAAGTAGATAATGTCTAACTTGTTTTTGCAGGGCTTGCTGTGATGTGATATGGTCCAGTCGTGATGATATATAAATTGTTGCATGAGATGATCATGTTTTGTAAAAGTTATTGGCAACTGGCAGGAGCCTTATGGTTCTCGCTTTATTGTATGAAATCCAATCGCCATGTAATCGCTTTACTTTATCACTAAGCGGTAGCAATAGTCGTAAAAGCAATAGCTGGCGAGGCGACAACGATGCTACAATGGAGATCAAGGTGTCAAGCTGGTGACGATAGTGATCATGGCGGTGCTTTGGAGACGGAGATCAAAAGCACAAGATGATGATGGCCATATCATATCACTTATTTTGATTGCATGTGATGTTTATCTTTTATGCATCTTATTTTTCTTTGTACGGCGGTACCATTATAAGATGATCTCTCACTAAAATTTCAAGGTATAAGTGTTCTCCCTGAGTATGCACCATTGCGATAGTTCTTAGTGCTGAGACACCACGTGATGATCGGGTGTGATAAGCTCTACGTTCACATACAACGGGTGTAAGCCAGTTTTGCACACGCAGAATACTCGGGTTAAACTTGACGAGCCTAGCATATGCAGATATGTCCTCGGAACACTGAGACCGAAAGGTCGAGCATGAATCATATAGTAGATATGATCAACATAGTGATGTTCACCCTTGAAAACTTCTCCATCTCACGTGATGATCGGACATGGTTTAGTTGATATGGATCACGTGATCATTTAGATGACTAGAGGGATGTCTATCTAAGTGGGAGTTCTTAAGTAATATGATTAATTGAACTTTAATTTATCATGAACTTAGTCCTGATAGTATTTGCATAACTATGTTGTAGATCAATAGCTCGGGATGTAGCTCCCCGTTTTTTTTGATATGTTCCTAGAGAAAAACTATGTTGAAAGATGATAGTAGCAATGACGCAGACTAGGTCCGTGATCTGAGGATTATCCTCATTGCTGCACAGAAGAATTATGTCCTTGATGCACCGCTAGGTGACAGAACTATTGCAGGAGCAAATGCAGACGTTATGAACGTTTGACAAGCTTGGTATGATGACTACTTGATAGTTTAGTGCACCATGCTTTACGGCTTAGAACCGGGACTTCAAAAATGTTTTGAAATGTCACGGAGCATATGAGATGTTCCAAGAGCTGAAATTGGTATTTCAGACTCATGCCCGAGTCAAGAGGTATGAGACCTCTGACAAGTACTTTGCCTACAAGATGGAGGAGAATAGCTCAACCAATGAGCATGTGCTCAGAATGTCTGAGTACTACAATCGCTTGAATCAAGTGGGAGTTAATCTTCCAGATAAGATGAGTTCTCTAGTAACTATCACCAAGTTACTAGAACATCATGATGAACTATAATATGCAAGGGACGACGAAAAATGATTCCCCGAGCTCTTCGAGATGCTGAAATTGGCGAAGGTAGAAATCAAGAAAAGCATCAAGTGTTGATGGTTGACAAGACCACTAGTTTCAAGTAAAAGGGCAAGGGAAAGAAAGGGAACTTCAATAAGAATGGAAAGCAAGTTGCCACTCCCATGAAGAAGCCCAAAGCTAGACCCAAGCCTGAAACTGAGTGCTTCTACTGCAAAGGAAATGGTCACTAGAAGCAGAACTAGCCCAAATACTTGGAGGATAATAAGGATGGCAAAGTGAACAAAAGTATCTATATGATATACATGTTATTTATGTGTACCTTAGTAGTGTTCATAGTAGCCCCTGGGTATTTGATACTCGTTCAGTTTCTATGATTAGTAACTCGAAACAAGAGTTACAAAATGAACAAAGACTAGTTGAGGACGAGGTGACAATGTGTGTTGGAAATGATTCCAAAGGTTGACAAGATCACGATCGCACACTCCATTTACCTTCGGGATTAGTGTTGAACATAAAATAAATGTTATTTGGTGTTCGCGTTGAGCATAATATGATTGGATCATGTTTATTGCAATACGGTTATTCATTTAAGTCAAAGAATAATTGTTATTCTGTTTACATGAATAAAACCTTCTGTGGTCATACACCTAAGGTGAATGGTTTATTAAATCTCGATCGTAGTGATACACATATTAATGATATTGATGCCAAAAGATACAAAGTTGGTAATGATAGTGCAACATATTTGTGGCACTGCCGTTTAGGTCATATTGGTGTAAAGCGCATGAAGAAACTCCATGCTGATGGGCTTTTTGAATCACTTGATGCTTGCGATCATGCCTCATGGGCAAGATGACTAAGACTCCGTTCTCTGGAACAATGGAGCGAGCAACTGATTTATTGGAAATAATACATACTGATGTATGTGATCCAATGAGTGTTGAGGCTCGCGGCGGGTATCGTTATTTTCTGACCTTCACAGGTGATTTGAGCAGATATGGGTATATCTACTTGATGAAACATAAGTCTGAAACATTTGAAAAGTTCAAAGACTTTCAGAGTGAAGTGGAAAATCATCGTAACAAGAAAATAAAGCTTCTACGATCTGATCGCAGAAGCGAATATTTGAGTTACGAGTTTGGCCTTCAATTAAAACAGTGTGGAATAGTTTCACAAACTCATGCCACCTGGAACACCACAACATAATGGTGTGTCTGGACGTCGTAACCGTACTTTATTAGATATTGTGCGATCTATGATGTCTCTTACCGATTACCACTATCCTTTGGGGGGTATGCATTAGAGACAGCTGCATTCACGTTAAATAGGCACCGTGTAAAAATCCGTTGAGACGACAGCGTATGAACTGTGCTTTAGCAAGAAACCTAAGCTGTCGTTTCTTAAAGTTTGGGGTTGCGATGCTTATGTGAAAAAGTTTCAGCCTGATAAGCTCAAACCCAAATCGGAGAAGTGCGTCTTCATAGGATACCCAATAGAAATTGTTGGGTACACCTTCTATCACAGATCCGAAGGCAAGATCTTTGTTGCTAAGAGTGGATCCTTTCTAGAGAAGAAGTTTCTCTGGAAAGAAGTGAGTGGGAGGAAATGTAACACCGCGGTTCCATATTTGTAACTCCAACTCTAGCCATTTTCGGCTATGTTTTATGATATTCCCTCCATGGTTGGGTTTTGTCCTTCGTTTTACATTTTGTTCATGTCATGCATCCCATATCATGTCATCATGTGCATCTCATTTGCATACGCGTTCGTTTTATGCATCCGAGCATTTTCCCCGTTGTCCGTTTTGCAATCCAACACTCCCACGTGCACCGGCGCACCCCTCTTGTTTCTTTTCGTGAGCGGGTGTTAAACATTCTCGGAATGGACCGAGGTTTGTCAACTGGCCTTGGTACACCACCGGTAGACCACCTGTCAAGTTTCGTTCCATTTGGAGGTCGTTTGATGCTCCAACGGTTAACCGGGTAACCACAAAGTCCTTTTGTGTGTTGCAGCAAAAAACCCCTCCAAACAGCCCAACAACCCATCTAAGTCACCTCCATGCTCTCGGTCGTTCGATCACGATCGTGTGAGCGAAAACCGCACTCCATTTGGAGCCTCCTAGCTCCCTCTACCTATAAATATGTGCACATCTCCTCCAAATCCCGGATGAAACCCTAGCCACCGCTCCCCTCGAGCCGCCGGACATGTCCGGTCCGGACAGACGCTTCGCCGCCGCC